>NC_037603.1:6822257-7055792 GCF_003073045.1 Pomacea canaliculata
CATGAATTTGGAGGCAAAATTTTCTGTTGTAGTGGTTATAACAAAAGCTGGCACAGTGAGAAATGTAAAACTCCATGCATTTTCTTGTTTCACTTTGGTGCAATGATGTCAATATTTGTGAATCATCATATTTTGAAATAACAAGTCTGAGCCTTTTTAGAAATATGTCCAAAATAATTGGAGTTTATTTTAATTTTTAGGTGGGGTGCACAGAGTTGGATGTTCTGCCCTTCGGTGCATGTGAAGATCCCGTGAAAGAGCTTCATCTGTCCTGCACATGGCCAAGTCTTTCAGAGGATATGATAGTTGAGAATAATGCTTACTCTGATCTGGACCCCCTACAAGCTCCTCAGTGGTCAGTTCGTATTCAGATGACAGAAGACCAGCAGTGCCTGTTAGGTGTGTACCTGCATTACTAGTAGCATGTTTCCATCTATTAAAGTTCTCACTGGTCTTCAATTAATGTAGAGTATTAATGGTAGTTTATCTTGTCAGTTTTGCTGACCTAAACATTTAACTATTTTCTACAGAAATTAACTGTGATAGAGACGAAGGATGTTTGTATTTGGTACAGAAGTTGGTCATTGACAGGGGCTACAATTAGCTATAGAAACTACATGCATATGTGTCTATATTTATGCGAGCATAAATGTGAAATAATATAGAAAAGTGTATGATTGAATAAATGGTGGTGTGTCTTTGCGTCAGTTTTGTTTCTGCCCATATATGTGTTGACATTGCTCTTTAGAATTTTAAATTGTCCCTTTGGTTGGTTAAGTTGTGGGTTATTTTTGTTTTTGTAAAATTATCAACCAGTTTGGTTTTTTTTGGGTAGGGAGGGGGGCAGGCTTTTTTTTAATTTAATTTTTTTTTTTTTGAAGGGCAGTGAGTCTGGTTGTATAAACTGTATGCTGGGAATTGTAATTGATTTAGTTATCTTTGAATTTGCTTTATTTTATTTTTTAAATCATTTAATAAAAAAATTCACCCTGGATATATTTTTAGATATACAAGAAAGATTGTAGAAACATCACAATATCTGCAGTCTTCATTTTGTTTCCATGAGTGTTGAAGTTGTTATTATTTTTTCTTTTAAGTTTTGATGTTTCTTAGTTTTGAATTTTAATTTTCTAAGAATAGCACAGATACAAACCTAGAGGAGATGACTGATATAAATCAAATTTCTTTAGGCCAGTATCTCAGAGCCTTTCTTCAGCTGTGCACACTGACAGAGACTACAGATGATATTTTGGGGCGGCTAACAACAGAAGGCAATGATGCTGATAAGGACAGTAATGATGACATTACTCATGCACTGCACCGGCTGACTGAACCCAGTCTTCCCTATCACATACCCTCCTTAGGCAGTGTGGTATCCAGGGCAACAACCCATTTGAAGATTAAGCCTGAGGAAGCTCCAGTCCCTCCTTCTCTGCTCAATGAGGTCTGTAAAAAATGCATTGCCTGGTTAAGCTTTTAAACTATGACTTACTGATAACAAAGCAGATGCTTAAAAATAATAATCATTATTTAACTCACCAGTTATAAATATGATAAAATGGTTTAGACAATTGCTTGTTTGGGTCACAAAGTTTCTATTTAAAAAATTAGCCGTTTGCACAACTTTTTAGGTATTACCAGTACTGGAAGGAGCTGTTTTCCAAAACATAAAAGTAGTACTTTTGTGCAGTTAAACTCTTGTTAGGCTGACCTTGGAATAGGAAAATGCTAAAATTACCAACTGTAGCGAGTATTCTGGTATTGGTTTCTGTAACATCTGTTTTTTGCATGGTAGGGTTATTAGCCCTACCACAACCTAATTTACCCCTAGGTGAGGTGGAAAGGGAGATGAAAGGAAAGGGCTGGACATGGGGTCACCTAGAGCGGGTTTCAGCCGATCGACATCGGTGGCGGACTCTGGTTTTATGTGCAACCTGATGCACGAAGAGGATTAGATAGATAGAAAATTACCAACTTTATAGAGTCAGTCTGTAGCAATAACAACAGGCAACTAGATTAGGTTTTGTGATACGAAGGAAGACTTTACAGTTGGCTTTTCTAAAGACAAAGCACAATTTAGAGGAAGCTTGTAAAAACACGTAAAATAATTAACCAGATTAATTATGTGGATACTAGTTTTATTTCTAGTTAATTCTTCTAGCTTAATCAAATTTTAGAACAATGGACGATTAACAAAATTTGTATCCAATACAGTCTTACTAACATTTGAAGAAATATTTTTACCAACAGGCTGGCACATTTCTGAAAATGCCTTCTGGAATAAGTAAATATTGTTCTTAATATTAATATATCTAAATGCACCCTTAAACTTTTAAGGATTTGATGGTACGATTAAAACAACAAAATGCCATAAGTGCTCCAGACAGGCCTTACTTATTCGCCAGTCAGACCAGCTTATGTCGCTTGACTGTTGCAGGTAGAGGTTCTTGGTTTCCTATGAATATTGCAACCATACTTTGTACTAAATTCATTGGTTTTATGACTTTAAAGTCTATGAAATTGTGATAGCCTTCCCTTGGGTTCAGAAGATGTTTTTCTATAAGGATGCGACAGTTGAAGATCTGCTCTGCCTGGTGGGAAGCCAGCCTTTTGCTTTGCTAGCAGTTCCTGCAGTAGTGCTGATGTGGTTCTGTATTATTTTTAGCATGACTAGCTCATCTGGAATGCCTGGTGACTCTTTTGCACAGAACAATGAGGGCCTTTGGAGTACTTCCCCAATGCTTGAGCAGCTCAGCTAGAATACCTGGTAACTTTTTTCCCTTCAGACTGTGTACAGCTCTTTTGACCTTTTCACATAGGTCTGTTAGGTCTGCAGGTTCACTGGTTCTGCTCTGGTTGTTTTGAAGGATGTTATCATCTTTCTTCAGCTGGAAGTTTGTTCTACAGGTCTTTGCAATATTCAGTCCATCATTTGAGTACAGCATTCTATGATAGATGTCTTAACTGATAATCATAAACCCATATATTTATCTGAGACCTATTATTTTGCATAGATACAAATTTTGTGTGTGCGTGTGTGTTCTGTGTGGCAGAAGGTTGAGCATTCATGCATATATGCCTGCTGATGTGTACATTAACATGATGTACAAATCAGAGTCTGCATTCAGAGTGCTACACTAAAGACAAGGATCATTGCTTCTATGTTTGGAATATTGTCATGAAAGCACTGTTAATGTACATAAGCTTTACTTGCTTCATTCATTTTGTGAATAGATTCTTCTGCACCTCTTTCCGGATGCTACAGGGTTAAAAACTTCAGCATCTCGCCATACTAAAGAGAAACACCAAACATCTAGAGAGTTAACTCCTGTTGAAGACACAGCACCAGCATCAGCAAGATCACAAAGGCTGGAAGAAGTGAGTATGTTGAAACATGTAAGCAAATGTGTTGTGAATTGTTTAATTTTCTGTCTGTCAACTTGGTTTATTTCACTCAGGATGTTGGGCTGTGGATATGGATTGTTATTGTTCATCTTTAATCTGCTGTTTGCTTAGGAGATATACACTATTAGTGCCTCATTCATTCTGAGTGTATAACCTTTGCACATCTTATAAAAAATATCTATACTACAGCAAGGTTACCATATTAAAGTAAAGTCAGTGAGATGAAGACAAAAGTTTAATGCACAATCAGTGGTGGGATGTTGGTTTTACATAATGAAGCTAAAGAACTCTCATTTCTTTTTCTAGCAGATCAATTTGAGTTTTATAAAATGCACAATATGCACTGTTGTTAGGTCACTGCAGAGGTGATGAAACAAATCAAGTCAGCACCCTCAGATAGCCTTACATACAGACTGGCTGTGGCATTTATCATCATCAACCACAACCATGGTGGTCTTCGTGCTCTGGCACATCTGTGGCAGGTAGGAGAAGCAAATAAAGTATTATGTGGATCCCATTGCACTCTTCTGTCATAAGCTACCAGGTTTAAATAGTACTTAAAGGGTCATTTAAAGGGATATATCTAGAAAGAAAAGTGTTAGTTCCCTTATATGCTTGAGATAGTGATCGTGATGTGAAACTAGCACACTGAGAAAATAGGAGTGGTTGGGTGGGGGAATTAGTGTTTTACACCAAGCCAGCAACTACGGCTATATAACATCAAGGCAGGCAGCCCTGTAAACAGATGCCACTTGTAGAAAAAATGAATAACATGCCCAAGACAAGATCTGAACCCAGGACAGTCAAGCTCACTGTATTGGTAATGGGCGCCAACCATTGCACCAAGGGATTGCCAAACGCTCCCTTATAAACAAGCTGATAAATAATCCTACCACTTATTCTCTTCTTCTCTTTAATTTAAAGTGTGTAAAAAAAATTCTTAATTTTGGCATGGTTTAACCCATTCTATAAGGACTAAAAACAGAGGGATTCATTGCTTAGAATTGTAATGGTGGCACAAAGTACAATGAGTTCCACTTTTTACACCTATTAATGTACAACCAAGACAACTATCATTGACACACCGATTTAATGAACAGTTTTTAAACATGTAAGTGACGTGATTTGCAAAAAATATAGTTTTTGTTTTCTTCTACTAAATTCAAATGAAAAATGGTAAGTGTATGGAGTGGAGAGCTCATGGTCATGAAAGTAGGTTACGAAGCAGAAATAAAAAAAAAAAATTACACAACTTATACAAAGTGCCAGATAATGAAATATTTTATGAGAATATACATTAGGTTTAAAATATTACTTACTATTTTCTTGTAATTTGGGGCTGTTTAAAAACAAGTCCACATCAAATTGAGTAACCGGCAACCATCTCAAACATGGTACTTGACTATCTGATTCATTGCCTACTTTCATTGATAACGAATATCTATTTTGACTATTTTAGCTCCTTAAGGAAATATAAAAATATAAGAACAGTTCCTAAAAGTACCAACAGTTTATCCCTTATATATTCATTATGCACAGTGTGATGTATTTTGTGACACTAGCCTGTTCAAATTACAGTGTGCAAGACAGGCATTGGTTGTGAAGAAGTTTTTTTCTGTGGACACAAAATGCTAGGAAAGCATGCAGTTTTGGGGGCAGCATTTTTATGACTTATGCCCTTCTGTCCGCAGGAATTCATTCTGGAGATGAGATATCGCTGGGAAAATAGCATCCTTATTCCCGATCTTGGCACTGGATCAGTTTCGCCAAGAACTGTCTGTTCAAAACCATCAGTTGGAAGCATTCCTCAACCAAATCTTGGGTCTTGCCTTTTGCACCAGAAACTTCAGATGCTTAACTGCTGTATTGAACGCAGGATCAAGCGAGAGTCAGCAGGGTATGGGCATGAGGATACTGCCCTGCACGAAGCCCCCTCTTCTGTATTTGAGCCTGCTACATCCTTGTGCCAACGTGATGTTCCTGATAATAGCTCCCAGACTGGTGCTCGAGCTGAGCGAGCAGAGAGCTTTGCTAGTTCTAGTGATGAGGAATTTTTTGAATGTGATGATGGGGAGGACAATATTGCTGTTGATACTGATGATGACAAAATAGTCAGTGAGGCCAATATTAAAAAGCAGAAGTTCAGCCATAAGAAGAGTTTGACTTCTGAAAAGAGCATAGAGAGCTCTGTAAGTGAAACTTCCTTTAAGGACTCTTTCACTTTCAGAGCAGAGGGTCGTCTAGCACAGATAAAGAACTTGCATTCTCTAGCCACAGGTGAGCCTTTATATATCCCTGTCACACAAGAGCCATCACCTATGACAGAAGACATGCTGGAAGAGCATGCAGAGGTGCTAGCCAAACTAGGCACCACAGCTGAAGGATCCAAGCTTCGAGCACGAATGCAGAGTGCTTGCCTCTTGTCTGATATGGAATCATTTAAAGCTGCAAACCCTGGGTGCATTCTTGAAGACTTTGTGAGATGGTACTCCCCGAGGGATTATATCGATGATGAGGAGGAAGAGGGGATAGATGTAACTGATAGAAATGTGATAGAAGAAGATGATCAGGAAAAAAAAGAACATGGCTTCGATGGTGACAGCTTGAACCGATGTAAGGACGGTCAGTCTAAAGCAAGCTTTGACAAGGCCTCTGTGGCACCACCCTTAGAAGCAGCATCCCCTGCCAAAGAACCAAAACGGAAAGGTCAGCTCAGTCAGCGCATGCAGATTCCAGGAAACATGTGGGTGGAGGTGTGGCAGAGTGCGCGGCCAGTTCCTGCCAGGAGGCAGAAACGGCTTTTTGATGATACAAAGGAAGCTGAAAAAGTACTTCACTATTTGGCTGGACTACGGCCTGGTGAGGTAGTGCTCCATCTTCTGCCAGTGGTTGTCCATGCTTCAATACTCAAGCTGGTAGAAAAGGAAGACCCAGAGGTACCCGTCTTGAAGACTCTTACAGATCAAGTTATTTCTAAGGCTACAAAAGTTACCCGCATGCCCTACCCACCTGAACTGAAGCAGTATGAAGAGGTCATTCGTCTGATTGAACTGGCAGAAACTGTTTTTTCGCGAGCACAGTCTTTGAAAACAAAACTTACACGAGATCTGCTAGAGAGGGGCAAGGCTGAAGAGGAGCTTCACCATTTTGTGGCCAGCTTGCTTCAGCAACCAGAAGTGACTGTGAGGGGAGGGCCTTTTGGCCCAGCTGGTTCTGTTGTTCACAGACTCTTTGTGGCTTCCCAGAAGGCAGCCCACATGGTTGTGGAGGAGAGACTGGAAGAAAGTGATCTGGGTGATCATTCCTTATCTTTAGATGTTTCACGACCACCCAGCACAATTCCTGATTTTCCACCCCCAGCAGCCCGAGAATATATTCTTCGTGCCATGATACCTCATCCAACCCCCTACTCACGCGTACTGCCTCAGCGCATGTACTGTGTGCTGGTTGAAGGGGACTATCGTCTTGCAGGTGCATTTTGTTCTGACACAACATTTCTGTGAAACGCTTTTTCTATGATGGTTTGACAGAACATTAATAATCTGTTGTACAACAGATGTAGGAAGAAGCTAACATGCAACAAACACTTTATCAGGACCAGTCATCTAGCCTACATGCAGAATCAGAGACTAGTGATTATAAACTATCTCAACTAATGTTTTTAGCAGTTGTTTCTTAATTTTTTGCTTATGGAAAAATAAAGTAAATAGAAAGAAACTTTGAACTCATAAACTGAGGGCATTTTAAAGGGCATGTTGGTTGTAAGAAATATATCAACAAAATGTAATCAAAGTGAGTGTAGACAAATTTTTGCAGCCATTTATTCCTAAGCTGTGATTCTATTCAAAAATCCATAACAGCACTGTTATTATAGTAATAAGTAACATGGATTTTTATATTTATTATTATTTTTTATATTCTCAGTGAGTTCAAAAAATGAAGAATGGTTGAAAAATATCTTGGTAAGAATTTGTTTTGTTCTTCAAGATTGTTAACAAAAAAGCTATTAACTTTTTGTTGGTCTGTCTAGATCACAGCAGACATAAATAAAAAAGAAATTTTATCTTTCAATTTGTTATTTGTTGATCGCACTGTGCTTTCTAAATTTTGGTATAATTTCAAAACAGTTCTTTGATAATGAGAAAAAAATGGATGATCCCTATAACTTAATCTGAAGTAAAAGCTGACATACCTTAGGTTTTTAGATATTGTCATCCATCATGCTTCAATTCTTCGCTAAAGAGCTTTTTTGGGGAGGGGGAGTGTGCTGTTGCACATACTGCAAAGGCTTACTATTAGTTATATGTTGTATTACTGTGCTTAGTCACTTCATTGTGATTGTTTTTGCATAATGTTTCTCTATGCAAGCCACTTGTTACTGCCAGTCTAAGACACTCTTCTTTAGCTCATTTTCTAGATAAGCTTGAACAGTGCTGATGATTGATGTTCATGTATCCAAACACAAATATTACATGCTGAGATGGTCATATCCCTGATGTTTGACAGTACAGTAAAACAATTCTTGTTCAGGTTTTGTGCAAATGCCTTTGGAATTTTAGATACTGCAAAGGGCTTTCATAAGTACCGCTAAATTGTGTTTATTTTAAGAAAAGAAACAGTGGATTAAGTAAAATCAGTTAAGAATTTAAAAATAAAAATTATTGCGCTTTTTTATTGTGTGTTTTCATTTTTCTACTTTTCCTGTTTTCACTTTTTAATCCTCTGGTGTTGAAACTCAGATTTAATTAATGCAAATACATTGTCTATTTTCATTATCTTTTTCTCATTGTTGAAACAGATTTTTTAATAAGATAAGCACGTTTTAATCCAAATAACAGTTTTTGTAAGAAGAGCTTGAGAAGTTCCATTGTCATCCATGCTTTACAAGCAGTAAGTGACAAGTGGAAGGGCAACTGTTGAAGCCATAAGCTTATTTTCCTATTCCATTCATACATATATTCATATTGGCTAAAATCAGTAGTAGTAGTCATGAAAGTCCCACTTTCCTAGATGTTGATTAGTTGTACACTTATAAATGTTGTCATCCAAAAAGCTAGTTGGTTTTTAATTTAGTATTGTACTTTATCTGACAACTTTTATTAGTTTTAAGATTTCTTTCAGCAGACCAGCTACATTTTTTTTGGCTGTTGCTGCAAAGGTCTTTTTTTATTTTAATTCTTCTTAACAATCTGGAAGCATTAAACAGAAAAAAAATGTTTTTGCAAACTTTCCAGTAATTTACTGTCACCAAATCTCTTTAAATTATAGTTTGAATGTATTATTGTTATCTGATTTAAAGTCTTGTATGTCAACGTGATTTTGTCATTTTCTAAAGGCAATATATGTTCACAGTTTTCATTTTCATTATGATAAATTATGAATGACATTCGTAAACCATATTTCCAGATTTTGAATTTCTCTGTTTAGTTTAATCTTTTTACCCTTCTGTCCTTTAACTTGGTCTGAAAGCTAACACAAATATAAAAACTGCAGAGTGTCATTGAATACAGTTTAATAATTGTTTCTGTGAGAGTGCTGTTTTCTTGACATACTGAGTAATATTATGACACTTGAACAGCAGTGCAATAAATAACAGACAACATTGAAAGCCTTGTATTTTTAGTCTTCTTTAATTAAAGGCTTAAGCCTTTGTTCATCCTGATTGATTACCAAAGATGTCACAGTTAGAGGAATGCAGATATCGGCAGTGCCCAATACTTATTGGCAAACCAACTCAAAAACTCATGAGTTTGGAGAACAAAGACTTTCACATTTTGACAAATCAACTGGCAATGCAGCAGAAATGGCTGGATTCTTCGAAGGCTACTCTCTCACACTACTTTACTAAATCTTGTCTGCCCACACTCCTGCCTGAAACCTTAGCTCCTCATCAGACTCTGGCATTCTATCCCTCCCTCCCACAAAGACAGTCACGGACAACAGATGTTCTCCCTCTGTTCTGCCAAGCAGTGGAACTCTTCCGCATCACATTTTCATGTGTCATCATTAATGTACAGATTTTGTTTGTTTTGGTCAACTAAAATAGAAGATCTGTGATATGCATTTAATAATAATAAAATATGCTTATATAACACCATATCTTAGCCCTGTGGATAAGCTCATGACACTTAAAAATGATGTTAATTTAAAAAGAAAAATTATAATCAAGGCTGAATGACTCATTTTTTTTATTCCCCATTGTGGGTTAAAGTGTTTAAGTAGTTGACATTTGCAAAATTATTTGGAAAAATATGCTCCCATTTACCAAGTAATAGGAGGGGGAAAATAAGTATCCTATGACAAGTCAGCAACTAAGGCTATATTATGGCAAGCCATTTATCTAGCGATGAATTGCAAATATGTAAAGGTTTGCATTGCTTTTGGTTTTTGAGTTGGTGAAGGAGCTTCTAAGTGAAACTAAAGGAAGGGGTTGAAAGTTGTGTTTAAAGTGTTTAAAGTGTGCTCTGAATGCAGTGTGTTAGTGACAGTGTACCAAATACTGAAGTTTTTGTTTCTATTAAACTCTAACATCTCACAACTCATGCCACTCTCTGATACTTTGTGTTGAAATTGAATATCGTTTATCATAATTCATATTTCTTGTAGTCTATGTTCCATATGCTAAGCTGCTATGTAACACATTTTCCTTGAAGATTCTGCTGAAGTTGGTTTCATTAGATTAGTCTAGTTGACTTGTACAGTAAACATTTCCATTAAACAGCTTAAGACTCTATTTGTGTTGATAGTTGTATCTTGCTACTTCTGTGAATGTTTAGTCTAGTATGGTGACTGTTTTTAATGGCTAGTCAGATATTTCTAGTAATGCTTTATTAATGGACATCATTCAAAGAAAAAAACTGGAATTATTTTGATAGGCTTCAGCTTGTTCTCTACACAAACAAAGTCTAGTCAATTTATCTTTCAGAAAATACAATAATAAAGTTGACATCCGCAAGAATGTCGCAGTTTCATGAAGTCATTGCAAGTGAAAGTTATTACTAACTGTCCTGATTTGAAAAGTTGTTAACGATAAAACATATTTACAGGGTGGAGATAAACAGAAGGACCCAGTGATGTCAGAACTGATCAATGGCTGGAGCAGTACAATAGTAACTTTTAGTTTTCCCGGGGACTGCTGGAGGAACAATAGCGAGACGGGGAGACGCGCCTTATAAGGAAACATCAAAGCTTGAGTTGAAATGTGAGAAGACTTGCAGCAACACAGGGAAGATGTGACATCGATGCTGTGTGCAGAAAAGACAACGAGAGAGAGAGAGAAGGACTGAATGTCACCTGCTACATGCAGTAGGACTTGTTTTCCGATGAAGGAGCTAGACAACCATCCATTCATCAGTTCGTCCGTCTCCACGTCTACCCGTGTGATTGTCTGCCCGTCTGGCTGTATATTCGGTAAAGAAATGAGTCTTAAAGCTATGTTCATGTGGCTTCTTGACAACAGGGTTTCTACTCTATATCTGTATCAACTATACAAACGCCATTGATATACTATCTAACCGACTACAATTATCATACATACTAGCGCACGCATTTATATGACAACGAACAATTGACTGAATGCATCCATCACTCTCTTTTTGAAAATAAAGTTCAGACACTGGCCATCGTGCAAAGAGTTTGCCCTTCACTGCCTGTCTCTGTAGTGGTAGACGATGCCGATGTTCCTTTTGTTACTTCAACTTAGGTTACATAATGTCTGATGACATGTCTCTTGATGTACGTGTTACTCACATCTCTCGTTCTGCAGACTATGAGCTCCGGAAGATCAGCTCCATCCTACTATGCCCAGAGATTATTCTGTTCCTTTTTGGAAATATACAGTCGGCACTGACATACGATAAAATAGACTGTGATTAAATAAATATACCAAATAAAACTTGCAAGAGTTACCTATCACCTGTTATTTTGTAGCTACAGAGGTAATAAAAAATACCTTTGTGGAAGCAAACATAAATGCACATCTTACTATTACTGACTGACTCCATCCATCCGTCCGTCCGTCCGTTCATCCGTCCATCCAACGCTCTGTTATTAAGAATAAAATTAACACATCGGCTCACTCTCGTTTTCTCTCCAGGTTCATTTAAGAACAACTCGCACAAAAATGTAAGAAATGTACTAGTTTTACTTTTCTTCAGCTATCTATCTATCTATTCCTCTTTGTGCATCAGGTTGCACATAAGGCCTCAACCAGAGTCCGCCACCGATGTCGATCGGCTGAAACACGCTCTAGGTGACCCCATGTCCAGCCCTTTCCTTTCATCTCCCTTTCCACTGTTCTTCTCCAAGTTTCCTTTGGGCGGCCTCGTTTTCTTCGGCCGTCTGGAGTCCATCGTAGGGCGACTCTGGAAAGGTCTGCTGTCTGCTGGCGGAGCACATGTCCAATCCATCGCCAACGCCTTCGTTGAACCTGCGTGGTGATGGACTCGGTTTCAGTTCTTCGGTGGAGTTCTTCGTTGGTGATGGTGTTTGGCCAAAAGATGTTAAGTATGCGCCTGAGGCATCTGTTTTGGAAGACGTCAAGCTTGTTACTGATGGTTTTGGTCATCTTCCAAGATTCTGATCCGTAAAGGAGGGTGCTGATCACATTTGACTTGAAGATTCTCAGCTTGATCTTCTGGCTGATGTTTTTTGCCTTCCATGTGCTCCTGAGTGAGGCAAAGGCCTGACTGGCTTTCGCCAGTCGGGCTCGAATCTCCACCTCCGCATCCCCAGTGTTTGACATTTTGGACCCAAGATAGGTGAAACTGTCAACTTCCTCAATCTCTTCTCCATTTAGTTGATGCTGTCTTGGACTCTGGCGTTCACTCTCATACTGTTAGTCTTTTTTGTGCTGACCTTCAAGCCAAGGTTTCCAGCTGTTTCTGAGAAGGCCTTTGTTTTTTCCTGCATGTCTTGGTGGCGGTGTGACAGCAGGGCAATGTCATCAGCAAAGTCCAAGTCTTCCAGTGCTGTTGTTGCTGTCATAGTCATGGTCCATCTGAGCCCTCTCCTCTCGCTGTCGGTGGAAGTCTTCATGATCCAGTCCATGGCCAGGATGAAGAGGAACGGCGACAGAATGCAGCCCTGCTTCACCCCGGTACTGACGTTGAAGGGGTCTGTGAGCTCCGTGTCACAGACAACCTGGGATTTGAAATCGCTGTACAGCATTGCAATGACCTGAACAAGTTTTGCAGGGACTCCGTAATGCTCAGGATATTCCATAAGGACTCGCGGTGGATGCTGTCAAAAGCCTTCTCCAGGTCGATGAAATTGATGTACAGCGGTGTGTTCCATTCGTTGCTCTGCTCCAGAATCTGTCGCAGAATGAAGATGTGTTCAGAGCAGGATCGCCCAGGGCGAAATCCTGCTTGCTGTGGTCGGAGGTCTTTCTCAAGAGTTGCGTCAGTCTTGACAAAACAATCTTGCTGAAGACCTTGCTGGTGAGGGAAAGAAGTGTTATGCCCTCCAATTATTGCAGTCTCCAAGATCTCCTTTCTTGGGTAACTTGAAGATGAGCCTGTCTTCCAAGCAACAGGGAGCTGCCCTGATTCCCAAATTTGCTTGAAGATTTCAGTCAGCTTGGGAGCTGTCACATTCACGTCTGCTTTCAACATCTCTGCTGTTATTCCATCTGCCCCTGGTGCTTTGCCGCTCTTCATTGTCTTGACTGCTGCTGTCACTTCTTCCAGGCTTGGTGGGTCTGTGCAGATGTCAAGGTCTATAGCTGCTGGCTGGATGTCTGCAAGCTGAGGGGGATCTGGTCTGTTCAGAACTGACTCAAAATGCTCCCTCCAGCGCTGTAGTTTTCCTGCCTCTCCCTCGACGACATTACCGTTCACGTCTTTCACTGGCACATCACTGTTCTTAAACCCGTTGTTTAGCTGTTTGTTTATCTTGTACAGTGTCTTCAGGTCATTTTTACTTGCTGCATTTTCTGCTTCATCTGCCAGTTTCTCTATATGGTCTCTTTTGTCGGTTCTTGCCATCCTCTTTACCTCTTTGTTTAGTTTTGTATATCTTTGTCTGAGTTGTTCCTTCAGGCGTTCAGATCTCGTGCTGTTGATTCTTTGTTTGGCTGACTTTCTCTCTTCTATCTTCTTCCATGTCTCTTCTCTGATCCACTGTTCTTTCTTTTTCCGTTGGAAGCCCAGTATTTTCTCTCCTGATTCCTGTAAGACTCGATTGAAGTCGTCTAAGGTCATCTCTTGTTGGTCTCCTAGTGCCTGGAACCTGTTCTTTACTTCCATAGCAAAGGCCTTTCGGTGGCTGGATTTTTTAGTTTGCCGGAGTCCACTCTCTGCTGACGTGCCTGCTTTCCTCGTGATCGACGCAGCTTCAGAGAAACTGTGGCTATCACAAGAGTGTGGTCACTGCAATGTCTGCTCCTCTGTAGGCTCTAACATCTTGAAGTGAGCTCCTCCATTTTCGGTTGATGATGACATGGTCTATCTGGTTCTTTGTGATCCCATCTGGTGATGTCCATGTTGCCTTGTGGATGTCTTTGTGTGGAAGAGTGTGCCTCCAATCAGTAGGTTGTTTCTTCACAAAAGTCTGCCAGTCTCTCTCCGTTGTCATTGATGCTTCCGATTCCATGTTTGCCCATGACATGCTCCCTGCAGGTGTTGTCACTTCCCACCTTGGCATTGAGATCGCCGATGATGAGCAACATGTCGTGGGCTGGAACGCTTTCTGAGGCTGCCTGGAGCTGATCGTAAAAAGCATCCTTGTCTTCTGCCCTCAGAGTCATTTGTTGGTGCATAGCAGGCTAGCACTGTCAGCTTGGTGTACTTGGAATGGAATCTTGCACTCAAAAGCCTGGGTCCATAAGGCTTCCATTCCAGCAGTGCCTTTTCCGTTTTCTTGTTGAGGAGTAGAGCTACTCTTCAGAGTGCTGAGCGTCTGATCTTCCTGAGAACAAGATGGTATGTCCTGACGCTAGTCTCCTCTTTCCCGTGCCGGTCCATCTGACCTCACTGACTCCCAGGATGTCCAAGTTGTAGTTGTCAAACTCCTTGACTAATTGGAGCATCCTGCCAGTCTGGTACAAGGTCTGGACGTTCCAGCACCCCACCCTCAACTTTGCCTCGGCTTCAGTAAATCCACTGTCGGGGCGCCAGCTCCCTTTCGGGTTTGGCTGTCGTCCGTCATTAGTCCAGTCTCCTGGTGTGCTTCATTACCTTCGCCATCTGTGACGAGTTCTCTGGTTTTAGTTTCTGTAACAGGATTTTTTTTACATGGTGGGGTTGTTAGCCCTACCACAACCTATTTTACCTCTAGGTGAGGTGTCCACCTTAGTCGCCTCTTACGACATGCCTGGCTGGATGGCAGGGACCCTATTCTTGCAATGCTTGCTAGGCAAGCATACCCCGGGGTCCCACAGGGGTTTCTTCAGCACATAACTAATAATAACAAACACACATTTTGTCTTGTTGCTTTGTTTGTTGGTTATTTAGTCTTCCATGACAGACACAGTTTCAACAGCATTCCTATATCCTAAGGTGATTGGTGTCAAACATAGAGTTGGTTATGTGTGATTTATATTGCAAATGATTCACTTCTTTCAAAGGCGACGATGGTGGTGGTGGTTAAGAAGGTGACCCACATATTCGTATTTTTTCTCAATCCAAACATGCTATTATTTACGTAGCATTGCTACTATCCTAATTGAAATTGCTACTTTATCTTAATTATACCCATATCCATCTAGTTTCCAAATCCAAATAAATTATTATTTAGATAAGATTTATAATATATTAATTAAAGTCATTATTAAATCCCAATTAAGACTATTATTGCAATTCCGATTTCTTTTATAGTTATGCAGATTTCTATTTTTCTAATTCAGATTAAAAATTCCCGAAAACAAATGATGTGATTAAGCTATTTTAAAACACACTGCTTTAAACGCATAGACTTTACCTAAATTGTGCATTTTGTACTCGCTCCAAAAAAAAAAAAAAAAGCCTGACTATAACTGCCTTGTTACATAGGTATGTAAACATGCAGAAACAGAGGCAAACTGAAACAAACGAACTCATCGAGGAAGCTCACGTATTTCTGATGATATTTTACCTTGGTAACAGCAGAGTTTTCAAGTCAACTGACCGCTAAGTACACAGGGTCATGGAGGTGAGAACCACCGCCCGTTGCGTGTCCACCACCTGATTACGAGTGGGACAAAGTAGGAACAACACCTGTATCCTTCACACAGGTCACGTGACATCTTGAAACACTTACTGTCATGTTGTGTCACTCTTATTACAGCAGACTGTCCGTCACAATAATGATATAAATGTTTTCTTATATAATCTAATACTAAGGTGATATACAAACACTGTTCTAAAGTTATTTTCCGTGAGTTCTCCAAATAATTATCTCTAAGTTTCTGAAGGCTCTAAGTGAACACATTTATCCCTCTTAACACTCATCATAGAATGCTTCCTGGAGTTAGTTGTTCCACGGGTAAATTAGTAAAACGGACGTATCTACTGTCTGTGATAGACTTGAAGGGTAAGTGTCAGAATTGTTCGAATCATTTTTGTTTTCTAAAGATCATTCTATATTACAAGTATGTTACCCTTTAGAAATACTTTACTATTTGGTTTCCCTACTGTTAATATTCTTTAGTGTATGGATTATTAAAACCACTGACCATGTATCTAATTACTCATCGCTTTCTCGCGATCTTCGATAATATACACATATATATATTAATTATACACGCATGCGGCCACGCACTGCACGTGCTCACAAGCAAAGCAGTTATCTTGACAGTCACATGTCTGTATTATTGACAGTCACATATCTGTATTATTGACAGTCACATGTCTGTATTATTGACGGTCACATGTCTGTATTATTGACAGTCACGTGTCTGTATTATTGACAGTCACATGTCTGTATTATTGACGGTCACATGTCTGTATTATTGACAGTCACATGTCTGTATTGTTGACAGTCACATGTCTGTATTATTGACAGTCACATGTCTGTATTATTGACAGTCACATATCTGTATAATTGACAGTCACATGTCTGTATTATTGACAGTCACATGTCTGTATTATTGACAGTGACATATCTGTATTATTGACAGTCACATGTCTGTATTATTGACAGTCACATGTCTGTATTATTGACAGTCACATATCTGTATAATTGACAGTCACATGTCTGTATTATTGACAGTCACATGTCTGTATTATTGACAGTCACATATCTGTATAATTGACAGTCACATGTCTGTATTATTGACAGTCACATGTCTGTATTATTGACAGTCACATATCTGTATAATTGACAGTCACATGTCTGTATTATTGACAGTCACATGTCTGTATTATTGACAGTCACATGTCTGTATTATTGACAGTCACATATCTGTATTGTTGACAGTCACATATCTGTATTATTGACAGTCACATATCTGTATTGTTGACAGTCACATATCTGTATTGTTGACAGTCACGTGTCTGTATTGTTGACAGTCACATGTCTGTATAATTGACAGTCACATGTCTGTATAATTGACAGTCACATGTCTGTATAATTGACAGTCACATGTCTGTATTATTGACTGTCACATATCTGTATTGTTGACAGTCCCATGTCTGTATTGTTGACAGTCACATGTCTGTATTATTGACAGTCACATATCTGTATTGTTGACAGTCACATGTCTGTATTGTTGACAGTCACATGTCTGTATTATTGACAGTCACATGTCTGGATTGTTGACAGTCACGTGTCTGTATTATTGACAGTCACATGTCTGTATTATTGACAGTCACATATCTGTATTATTGACAGTCACATGTCAGTATTATTGACAGTCATACCTGTATGGTATCATACTGTACTATACAGTAATAACTGTATCATTGGCAGCCATGCCTGTGTCATTGACAATCATATCTGTATTACTGACAGTGACCTTAATAATAATAATAATAATAATAATAATAATAATAATAATAATAATAATAATAATAATAATAATAATAATAATAATAATAATAATTGTATAGCGCTTTTCCCACCATTAATTCGGACTCAAAGCGCTATTACTACACACACACACACAAACAATAATGGATGCTGGATTTAAAAAACAATAAGTTTCAGTGTTGTTATCATTATTTACGCTCACTTCGTTCTTGCCTGCACTGGACTTTGAAGTTGATCTTCGCAAAGCAACAGTATAAGAAATATCTTGAATTTCACATGTTGGCCAGTCAAAGAAAAAAAAAAAAAAAGAAAAGATTAGTCGGAATAGCGAATTTGAAGTTCTATGGCAACACAGCTGAGAGCAGAGCACAGTCCTGGCACTGAAGAAGCGAAGGCGACAGCAGTCAGTGACACGCAGGGAGCGAGATGGACGACGACACAAACATCTCATCACCAGACGACATCGCTGAAGCACATACATCCAGAATCTAATCTACATAATTTGTACAACGTACGTGGTTCCTAAATTACAAAATGAAAAAACATGGTCCACAATGGTCCACAAGGTCCACAATGCTAGAACAGCTAAAAGTGTCGGCAAAGAAGACACAAAATCCTTGTACAGTCGAAGATCCAAAGCAAGATAGAAGAACAGTTAGGCGAAGGGACATGACATATTATGAGTTCTATACCTATACAATTTATCTATACTTAAAGAATGCATTCTATAGCTAGAGGGAACAAAACTCGGTAAAAACAAAAGTATTTCGTTTATATTACACTCAACAGTTGCTATCCAATGCATTTTATTTGCATTTTTATGCAGTTTCATTCTGTAGCTACAGAATGCATCCGACCTGTACAATTCAATTGTATACTAATAGAATAAATTTTGTGAATACAAAATTGAAATATATACGGTACGAGGCTGGCTCATTTACATATGGGACAAGAAGGTCAAAGATCAACCAATCAGTGCCCTCGTAACATGACTTTATGTTCCTGCGTGTATTCACTCGCTAAATGGAAGAAAAACGGAGAGTCAGCAGTTATTACACTATGAATATATTTTGATCTCAGTAATAACATGCATTTAAAAGTATATCAGCCAAAAACGGTCTCAAACAGGGATGGAACTGTCTCAGGCACTCAGTCGGTTGACATTTTTTATTTCGAATGCTTTAGAGCCCTGACCTCACAGCAGACGACTCTCCGACAAGGTGCGTGAATACATACAAAATTAGTGTTTTTCTTCTATTAAAGCAAACGGCCAACGTGCAAGATTCTTTGTCGAATTAGCTTCTAAATGTTTCTCTCATATTCCGAATCCTTTTACTATCTATCGGAATTTTTTTTTTTTTCTTAGAAATAAAGTCTCAATTTCTATTTTCGGTTTATTGCAAATCTTTGTCATTGTTAAAACATTTGTTCTGAAACTGCAAGAAACATGATAATGAAACGACTAATCTCACTAAGTTTAAGCAATTTTAAAAAGTAAATAGAAGACGTGCAAGACTGTTAAATAAGAAACTATGTATGAAACAAACAGAATAAACTGAAGATAAAAGAAAAAAAATGTATAAGAAGTAGAGAGAAAGAGACAAAAATAACTCGTTATAAGATATCATCAGACGCTGCCTAAACAAAGTCATCCGCACGAAGTTTCATTTCGTTCATAAACATCAACCTGTGATACAATCTTTTGCGACTTTAAGATGACAAATGATTCGTTTCTGTCTTTGTTCTTCTCTAGCACGCCGTCGCCGCTCCAAGTAAATGTTAAAGGTGTAAAGGAAGGGGTTCAGCGCCGAGTTTACAGGTAAAATAAAAATAGCCATCGCCACATTCACCTCTCCCGAGATGGGAAAGTCATAGGTGGCGAGAATTGCCGTCAAACCCACAGGAAACCAGCAAACAAAGTCCGACATCACTACAGTGATTAGCCGTCGTGCTACAGTAATGTCTTTAGTAGCTTTGGATGTGCTGGACACACACATGGAGGTCGCGCGAATAGACCAGTAAATTAACACCTGGCCCACAAAAATAAAAAGAAAACAAATAAAATTCAGCACAACCATCACGATAAAGGAATATTTACGACCAGGGAAATCCACCCTCGACGTAGGAAGTGGAATACAAATACTAGTCTGGCTGTAAAACTGCCAGTGTGACGTCATAGGAAGACAAGGGGTCACAGCTAAGGTCACACCTGCCAGCCACACAAGTCCGCATGTAAGCTGTGCTGAGCGTTTCCTAAAATGAAAGGAACTAAAAGGGAAACGAAGAACCAAAAAGCGGTCAGTAGTGATTAGAAAGATGATAAAGACAGATATCTCCATGGACAACAAACACGTGAAGCCTGCAGTCTTGCACAAACCGCTGTTTCTCCACTCCATGTCCTCCCACAAGTAAGAGCCTCTGTACTGTGATCGGCCACACCGATGATGAGTAAATACACACCCATGAGACAGTCGGCCACACACAGGTTGGTGACAAAGACATCGTAGCCCACGTTACCTGTGCTGTTGTGGAAGATGAAGCGGTAAAGCAGTGTGCCGACATTTCCTAGTAAGGCCAGCGAGGCAAAGATGGCGAGTGCCACGCGGTACAGGTTGGAGCGCAGCAGATCGTCACAGGAAGACACTTCATCGGAGGGAGCGTGACAGTTGAGCACGTTGAACCCTGGAGGTAGTGTCGCCGGACAGCACAGCTTGTAGTTGTCAGCAAAAACTGTCTCTAGTCGGGACAAAGCCTGGAATATTTCCTTTGGGAACACAGTGATTGGGCATTGGCGAAGATCTAGCACACGCAGATTATTCATTTTATGAAAGCCTTGTCCTGTCACGTGATTTATTTGACTACCAGAGAGATTTAACATGGTTAAAGCCGAGAGGAGTGTAAACATATCAAAGTCAATTTCTAAGATTGGGACCTGTGACATGTCCAAAGTTTTTAGAGGATGTCTGTGAACAAAATCGTGAAAATAGAATTGTTGTAGAGGATTATTACTAATTTTTAAGACTTCTATATTTGTCAGACCAGCGAAATGGCTGCTTTTGATGTAAGTTAATTCATTGTTGCTCAGATCGAGGGTTCTGAGATTAGGCAAAACGACTTCATGCAGTTCAGTCAGATTACAACGAACTAGACTGAGATGAACAAGAAAAGTGTTGTTCCAGAAATTAGAGAGGGTCATCAAGGTCCCGCTGGCATCAAGATATCGAATATTAGAAGGACCAACAGCATAGAATATTTTAGAACAAATGAAGGCCCAGCCATGACAGACACAGTTGTGTGGACATGTTTCATTACACAGTATTTCATCATCCCGCTGTGGACAATGGTACGTCCCGTCACACACGTGACTCTCGTGAACACACACCTGAGAGCCGCGACAACGGTAGAAGCCGGGACACGTGTACCTGTCACATGCCGCCTCGTCTTCGTGACCAGGACAGTCGTTGACACCGTTACAACGGAGGTAGACAGGAAGACACACCTGGTGTAGACTGGCGCACGTGAAGTCGGAATCAGGACAAGTAAATGTCGATGTGTCAGACGAGTTGTAATCAGTAAAAGTGAACAATCCGTTTTGAAATGTAAATCTTAGAGATGTTTTGTAAACCATGTCCTCAAAACTAATGCTGTTGTAGTCAACATTTACATGACACTTGTCTTCGTCCTTGTGGTCATCACAGTCCACTTGATCGTCACAGACTTTGCTGCGATGAACACACTGCCGACAGCACAAACTTTGTTATTACTAGCATTTGAAATAAAGTCTTTTACACGCATCCTTTCTCAAACTTAGCTTTTACTTTCGTGAAGATGTATTTAAAACAAACGTTCATGTACGGATTAAATTCACTTAATAAAAAGAAATCTGTGTATAATTTTTCGTAACTAATTGATGGGAGAAAAAAATGTAAATAAAATGCAAGATAGGCTTAAATAATATATCTACCTTTGCTAGAAACATTTCCTTCACATAGTAAACTAAATAAACAGAATTTAAGGTTAATAACAATTGTTTTCTTACATTTGAGCCTAAAACAGTTTTCGGGTTGTGGTAGGGGGCCGAACTATAAAAATGTAAGGTATTGTAATTCAGAACCAGCGGGAAGTCTGTGTTTACTCTCTGTCTCAAATGTTCCTTCGTAACCTAGGATGAGGCGGTCATCAGTATTACCCATGATGATACCATCGAGGAAGTCGATATTTAGTTGCTATCTTCGATAACAAACATGAAAGGGACATAAACACCGACATGATCTTCCTTATGAGCCAGCAACGACTGTACCTCCTACAAAAAAATCTTGTACCCTTGTATAATACCGCAAATGTGAAAATCGGGACGACATCGGAAATCGTTAAAAAGAGAATTTTGCTTTCATCAACAAGTTGCTATTTCTATTTTAAGGATTAAAATCACTTTCTTGTTCTTTCAAAAGTTGGAAATTGTACTGGTATTATAAATCCGAAATGAAGAAAATTCTTCGACATGAGTATATTTATTTAAAGCTTAACAGAAAGTCAAAAGTTTAGAGGATGCGATTCAGAACATCAGCACAATTATATCAAATTTAAGCTCAACCCTTTTTCTGCAACTTTTAATTTGAAGTAACGAAGTGATAAAACAAACCTGTTTACCGCTGCAGTGGAAAGACGATGTACTGTCACATTGTGGGAAGGAGCAGAAATCCTCGTCACTTCCGTCTTTACAGTCAGGCCGATGGTCACACACTAACGTGTAGGGGACGCTACTCTGCACACCGCTGCACTTAAAGAACGGCGGAAGTGACGTCAGCGGTGCCGAACAGGAAGTCGTGTCGCCATAGTTAGCAGACCAACAGGCAGAGGCGCCATCACAAGCCAGGAAGACGTGAGTGAAGTGATTAGCGGGGCATCGGATGTACGCAGCCTGGTGAACATTGGATGTTTGAAGTTTAGACATCGCTGATATCTACAGCAACGACATCATCAGGTGTTACAACAACGATAACTATCCACCCTGATATCTACAGCAACGACATCATCAGGTATTACAACAACAAGAAACTATCCATCCTTATATCTACAGCAATGACATCATCAGGTAGTACAACAACAATAAACTATCACACCCTGATATCTACAGCAATGACATCATCAGGTATTACAACAACAATAAACTATCACACCCTGATATCTACAGCAACGACATCATCAGGTATTACAACAACAAGAAACTATCCATCCTTATATCTACAGCAATGACATCATCAGGTATTACAACGACAATAAACTATCCACCCTGATATCTACAGCAATGACATCATCAGGTATTACAACGACAATAGAGTATCGAACCGATATAATTTATTTTGCAGATCGTATGATATTATGTTTTTGTTTTTCTATGTGATTAAGTTAATGTAGAGTAGATGTAAACACAAATATCAAAGTTAATAAACTCTATTGAAAGATTACAATGCGGTCCCCCTTATTGCACATAAACCCTTCACGGGGCTGTTGCTGACCTTTGACAGTCTGTCAGAGGGTTGATGTGTAGAAATCACTGGAAGCTGTTGTTGTCGAAAAGTAACAGAAAGCTGGCAAATGCGGTGCGTAATGGAATACATTCTGTTACAGTCACTTTCTGACATTTCAACAGATTTATAAAGTGAGTTAATTCCGATATAATAACAGCATTGTACACCAGTAGAATATCCTCTTTTATTGAAATGCGCCACAGTCTTATCAAGCCACTGAAAGCTGTGTTTATACCTGGAAAATTAAAGAAAAGAGTTAACCAACTAAGTTAGTCACACAAAATACGTGTCATGATCAATAAACACAGCATAATAAATGAAACGATATATATATAAAAAAAACCCAAAACAAAAAACAAAACTAACGTACAAACCCCAACTCACATTGGCGATGATACTTCCGACATTAGCTTCAGGCCAATAGCAAAGAGTCCAGACACATTTAGCAGGTGTAGCAACCTTGGCAGACGGTCTGCCATATTTTGTGTACTCAGACTGACCAGTTGCCCTCCACGGTCCTCACACCATTGACTGTCAAGGTACCAAGATGAACGTGTATTTACACTCGAAATAGCAATGCAGCGCCCGTCCACCTGAAACACTCCCTGTTTGAATGTGCCATCACCCTGCCAGCAACCACCTTCTGCCTCCTTGTCGTTACAGTCAAACATCAAGATACAGGGAGTGTCCTGCCACATGTCCGGCCAGTCTGTAATCGAGCAGTTCCACCTGTCTCCGGACAGCTCAGCAGGTGGTTGTGACTTGTGTTGATAACTAAAAGTTATTGTAAAGTTCATTTTTGAAAACGCCTGATAACTTTTGAATTCTACGGATACCCAATCGGAATAAAAAGTAAGGGCATGGCAAATATGTTCCGGCCGCTTGCATAAAGGATACGATAAGATGTTGTTGCGTGTGCGGAAGATCATTTGATCAGGGTAGTTCGTTTTTCCACAGAAATACGTACGAAGGATCAGGCGAAGGACAATAATGTTATCTTTTGGAGGCGACAGGATCCTAGAGAATTTTACAAATGGTGGAAAGTTATTTTCTCTCCAATTTGTCATCTCAATCTTGCCTGTAAATCATTTGAAAATACATTTTCATGAGAACAAAAATTGTACTAACTACACTCTTCATTCCTGCACACTTTCCTGTTACTAAACACTGTACTAAGTGTTCAACTGTCTTGAAATAAGACGAACGTACACTTACCTTGCATACCCACAACGCATCACACACACACACAACGCCCCACGAGCCCTCCCCCCCCAACAGCACACCTGCCCTCAGCTTCCCTCCGCCTTCTCACTCGATTGCTTCCTTCAGATGTGTTAATTCTGATGCATCATACTGTGTCCATTAATAGTTTCTCCCTTTTCCAGGTAGTCTGTCATGATTATGCTTTCACGATCTCAAACAATAGAAGTCATCCCCTGGCCACCTGTCTGTACCATGTCCTCTTGGGTATCCTTGGTTGCGATAATTTTCTTTTACAGATATTTTCTGACTGCTCGGACCTCTGTTATGTTTATTTTTGTAGTTGTCGCCCTACCCTTCCCCTTTGTATGGGCTTCACGTGTACAAAGATTAAAAAGAAATGTTTTAGTTTGTCTAGTTTCATAAGAAGTGTTAGTGTGTTACCACAACAAAAAAGTTCAGCTATGGCTATTTTTCTGGGTGAAGATTAGAACGTTTTGAATGACCCTCGTATTTGCACTGACATGGCATCATCTTCTAATTCTTTTTGTTACTAACAAGCTAAGTACACTGCTATTTTAAAGTGTTCACTTATATCTATAGTTTGCGTATCAGAACTCATATTTCCGTTATTTTGACTTTGTTGCTGCAGGCATACACAAATGTCCATCGAAATTCCTATTTGCCGTGGTATCAGCAATAAAAATATTTGATCAACTTTATAGCTTTTCGCTTAAACGCTTGGTTAAATTCTTGCCTAAGACTAAATTGATGCATCTAGTATAAAATGTTTTGAAACAACAAACCTGATGTTGCAGAATCATAGGTAACTTCAAGATGTGGACTGCTGGTCTCTGACAATGTGGCAACCTCTAGTTCCATTCTAAAGGGAAACATTCGTTTCATGATGGGTATAGTAAAGGTCAACTTTATGGTCACGAGGCGAGAGTAGGTAACAAAGGTCTCAGGTAGGTGAAGCGGACAGCCATTGAATATGCTTACATCTTCGTCGTCAAACAGAGTGATGGCAACAGACTGACAATTTATCATCTCGCATTTTACAACCACAGCAGCCACCATCCCTTTGGGAACACTCAGATGCAAGGCACAAAACGAAGTGACATCTGATAAAACTTCATTAGAGTGTTTCGTATTAAAATCCAAAATAATAATGCTCTCGTTGTCACTAATGTGATGACTGACATTGCGGGTATAGCAATTTCTGAATCCTAAATCGAGGGTTGGATGGTCTGTCCTGTGGCGCGTGCTGTGAGAAGAATTGTTTACATTGATTTTACGGGGCATGAAGCTGGTTATGGCAGAGTGGTGAGTGGGAGCAGTCATCCTCCGTGTGCTCGTATCAGCCATCGTCACTATCATGTGGTGAGTCTTGACTCGTTGGTACGAGTTGTCATGGAGTCTGGTGTCGTAGTGCGAGTTTTGATGGTGAACTGCACTGAGTGGAGTGTGAAGTAGTCTTTACACCTCCCCTGATGTGTGCGGTTCATCCCTCCGCTGGCAGTTTGGTGTGAAGGAGCCGGATGTAAAGTGAAAGTAAATGGGATGCTAACGATGGTTGTGATGTTCCTGGACATGACGCCGTGTCGTCTGCTCTGTCTAAAAATAGCAGCTACTCTTGACCCTTTCTGTAGGAACTGGCTAAATGGCTAGGGACAAGGAGCTGACGACCATACTTCAGTATGTTATAATGTCTGTCAAGTTTCTTCATCTTCTTTGTTAAATCCCGTGCTTTATAAAGATATGTAAGAGAATATTTTAGTTTTCTTTTAGAAAAAATACCAAAATAAAATATATTTTCTTTCGTTAATTTTAAGATAAAAATGTTTTTTTCACAGCATCGTTAAAAGCAATAAAACGCGACTCAAGACAACATTTTATTTTCCAGGTAGTAAGCCATACCGTTTTACTTTTGTAGTCTGTCGCATAATTTTTTGTTTTACAGTGGAAATATATTTGTACGTTGTTAGTTCCATTTAAAACATTTTCATTTTCACAAGAAGAAACAAGGTTTACATTCAGTAAGACTGTTTTTGTTCACTCACATTTTAAAATCTTTATTAAAGTATTTAGTGTTATGTAGACCGTGAAAAGAATATTTCCCAAAGAAAATTAGTTTGAAACGAGGAAGCAAGGTTCTTGAATTTATTTATATAAATTTAATTTATTTAAGATATGTCTTTATTTTGTTCAGTTAATTTATGTAAACTACAGTTCCAATCCCTTCAGGTAATTGTCAGTTGAAAACATTTTTCTTGTTTCTAGAAGTAACTGAAAAAAATTCTGTATGTACAACAGCACCGACCTGAAACTTCTAAAAAAAAATAAACTTTAGTATTTTTTCAGTTTCCCAACGGATCAGACAATTCAATGGAACGAAGTTGAGCTAAGAGATTGTGAAAGAGAGAAGAGAGAGGGGAGGGGTGGATGGTTAGGTGGAGAGAAAAATCCTGATTGGCTGTGTGTGAGACGCACGCGCGACATACGTCACTAAGTATCCCAGCAGCAGCCTGGAGGCTGGCAGAATGCAATCAGACCTTGCAGTGTGTTGTCCGGAGACAACCAACTCGTCGCCTGTTCAAAGCCCAGTGTTTCTGTACAAATGTTGTTACCTCGTGAGACTGTCAGATAAGAGAGACAGAGACAGTAAGAGAGAGTGAGGTGAGTGAGAGAGAGAAAGAGAAAAGATGAAGTGACAGAGGTGAAGAGAGAAGACATCACATTCCAGATGCCAGTGTGTTTTGTTGTTGACAATCAGTTCAGTTCAATCTTTTCTCTAAACTGTCGCGTGTATAACTCGAGCTGTTTAAGATGGAGTCGAGCGTTTAGGTCGATGTCTGTGGTTAATGCGGGTCAGAACAGTTTCACCTCCTTGTTCCGATGGACGGTGGTAAGAGTCTACACCTGGATGACAATCAGGTGAGCTCAGCCGCCACCCGGACGGAAATGAACCTACATGAGATGACAGACCAACTGAAAACTGTAACCGCCACCTGTCTGAGGAATGGGAATCCGACCTCATACTTGTGCTTAGTCTTCTCGACAACGAAGAACAGTTTGTGGCCGTCGAGCTCTCTGTCTCTCCCAACCCGGTCCATCGTGCCTCAGCCAGTCCCACACCGTCCCACTTGTAGTGTCTGAGGTCTTGGGTGAGTTGATACATTTTGCAACACTAGTGGAGCGCGCGTATGTTCCTCGTACCGATCGTTGTCCGTAGCATCGTGTTGATTGCTGGCTGGGTGGTGAGCTGGGAATCCTCGGCGACGACGAGCTTCTTAACGACGACTGGCTCTCGGGTGGTAACAGGCTCCTCGGCTTTAATGTCGGCTCCAATAACATTTTTCGCAACCTTTCCCGCTCCCATCCCTCCTGGAGAGTACCAAAAGGGTGTGTGGTGGGTTTCAGACTTGTCCACGATCGATTTAATATGTAGGACTTAATATGTAGGTATTAGGTATTATTGCTGGGAGCTATCATTGCTTCTCTTTCCGGTTTCTTCCCGATTGGCGGCGCCCATTTCCTCTCCAAGTCCCACCACGGACTGTTGGTCGACAGGGTAAGCGCCAGGAAATACAAGACACATTCGTTGTTAATGTCTGCAAAATCCTCGCAGTTTCATCCAAATGTTGCGTACAAGTCATTGAGAGCTAATCCTGATTTGAAAAAGTTGTTACCAGTAAAAAATGTAACAGAATGCAGTTAAACAGAAGGACCCAGTGATGTAAGAACTGATCAATGGCTGGGGCAGTACCAGAGTAACTTTTAGTTTTCCCGGGGACTGCTGGAGGAACAATAACGAGACGGGGAGACGCGCCTTAGAAGGAAACATCAAAGCTTGAGTTGAAATGTGAGAAGACTGGCAGCAACCCATACAAGATGTGACATCGATGCAGAAGAGGAGCGACAACGATAGAGACAGAGAGACTCAATGTCGCGGGATGCACGCTCGCAACCGCTCACACAACCTCACGTGCACACACCCACTCGCTCAGTCACAGGCGGGACACGACATACCCATCAAACCTTTAATGAAGGTAGACCACAACAAAGACGAAATGAACGGTACAAATAGTAACTTTAATCATACGTAGATAAAATAATTGTGGAAAATAGTATAATAAACCTGTTACAAACGAATGTATCATAGACGTAGATGCATGATTGTCTCAAACATATTGCAGGTAAAGCAAGGTAAGCTTATCTACATGCAGGTGTGCTTCATTTTAAAGAAAATAAAATTTTCATCTCTTTTAAAATAAAATGTATAGACCTTTAGTTTGTAGATTGAGAACTTTTTTTAGTCTTCGTGCACTTATGAGGACAACCAAGTTACACAAGGTAGTACGAATTTATTTCTCACCTTCCTACCTTTTCACTTTCTTCTTGATTTGAAATATTGTGAATTGCAGATGTTTAATACCTGTAGATATGTAGCGTTGTATACCTAGACACTCATGAAGTCTTATTTTTAAACTTGTTGGATTTTGATAAGCATAAGATACTCTGTGCTTCGATTGCAGCAGAATTTATCGTCTACTAAAGAAACACGTACGAGTACCGTCCCCTGAATAATCTCCCTTTGTGTCGTCAGCGTTTACAGTGAAGTCAATCCAATCCAATCCAATCATAATATTAATAATATCAGAAGAAGTAAAAGTGATGTTAGATCCAACACCATGTGACGGGATATGGTAAAGCACCTTCTCAACTTTCAGTTGGGTCTTCCTCAAGCACAGAAACTAAATGTGAGAAATGTATGAACTGTGCTTTAGAAACACGCGCACACATACAAAGCGATGATTTTCATACAGACTTCACAGATGAATAAATAATCTGTCAATCGGACTACGGGTGACTGCATAATCAACCATGAATTAGGCGTGTAAAGCTTTGTATAAATGCACAGCTAAAATTACAAACCCTTATATTACATTAGTTTAAAACTGAAAAATTTTGTTCAAATGGTTTATACACATGCTACATCTGCACGCGTTTACTCTTCTCTCTCTATATATATATATATCCCATCTTACTACATTTGTCAGCATTTGAAAATGCGTTTTCATTGGTGTTGATTATACAAAGTATATGAGGTGTACAAAAAGTAGAGGTCACTGATCAAAGCTATAACACTTAAAAAATTAATAAAAACACACAAATATGGTTTTCATATATTTATTTAAATATGTTATCTGTGTACAAAGATTTATATACATATAGACAAGTCAAAATACACGATGAAATACTAAAATAGCATTAATGTGGACAGTGCTACACCGTTCGTGACTTTTGACCGTGAACCATCTTGTTGCATACATCTCGATTAAACGACTGCTTCCAAAGATGGGCGCAGTTTCTGACAACACTGGAAACAAGATTGGTTCAAGAAATCTATGCACTGCATCAGAAGTTGTACTCTGTTATGCATCGGCTTCATCAGCAGGATGGTAGCCGCGACCTGCCGGCTGTCTAGCACGCGCCGCAGGAGGCGCTGGTGCGTCATGAGGACCGTGCAAAGCTCGTCGGTCTCACTCTGGAAGAAGGTGACATCGTCCAAGGTGTCTTCTTGCTCCAGAGTCACGATTTCGTTGAAGTCGACCCGACCACGGAGCTCTTCTTCCGTGTCCTTTAGGGCTTTCTTTGTGTCATTCGCCCACCTAAGCATCACCTGCAGAACGTGGGACATGTCATCGATAAACGCTCGAGCCTTCTCCTCGCGCAGGTCAATAGTCTGTGAATGCTGCTGTACAGGACAGTTGGGATGCGGGGAACTGAGTGAAGAACAAAGTAGATTTTCACACCATTGACAAGTGTCGGGTGTGAGTTCCACTGTGCCGCGAGCGATGGCCTGCAGCACATGGTCTGTTGGCAATGAGTCTGCCACATGCTCTGCCAGGTGATCCGTTTGAAAGTCTGCCAGCTGGCCCACGACAATGGCATGGCGACACAGAGGACAGTCGGCGTTCATCCCTCGGACTTGTAGCCAGGTGATTAAGCAGAAGCGACAGACTATGTGCCCACAAAACATTATCTTGGGCTCCGTGAAGGTGCTCAAGCAGATGGGACACTCGGACTTCTCTGAGCTGACTGACAGCGGTGCTTCCGTCGCGTCCATTCTGTCAAAATAAGTAAATATCAATTAAGTAAATCATATAAAAATAACAGATAAAACAAGACTGTTACTTAATCTTTCATGTTATGCATTTCATATTATTCGAGATTTTATGTAAGGCTGCTTTATTATAGTAGTCGGTTTTCGTCATTTTCAGAAACTTACCTATGAACTTGTAATGAAAAAAAACATAAAGCTTACCTGCGAGTAGCTGCAGTGGTGGTTGGTATTAATGGTAAGAAACCAGCGATGGAGTTGACAGAAGTGAGAGGTAAGTAGTCCTTTGTCTCACCTGGCAGGTAGTTGACTGAATAAGCTTACATCGGACACCGGGTACTCATAAAGATTGGCTAAACCCAGCCCCTTGCTACCTGTTTCTCAGTCACCGACCAATCAACAGTTACCTCTCAGGCCCCGGTCAGTGCTGGACCACGTGGCGTCACGCAGGGGGCGGGGCTTGTGGTGGTGTGCATCCAATAGGACCGAGAGGCGTTAAATAACAACTGTCAAGATCTCAAACCACAACGACTTTTACACCGACAGTGCTGACCAATGTCACTTCTAGGATTTAGTGAGGAAAAACGAAAATTGAAGTTTAGAGAAGACGAAATTGCTTGTTTTGCTCTGATCATCATCGTCATCGTAAACGGAAACTGACCTGATAAACCAACTGATTAAATTCTCCTTTTAATAATACATTTACACATTAGTAAGTATGAACGCGTGCACACGCTCTCTCTCTCACACACACACACATGTTAATCTTCAAGTAACCAAGAAGAACGCTAATTCTCTTCTCTTTTTCTTTTAAAATAAAAATTGTGTAAGGTCTTGTCAGATAGCATCGTCAGTTTATTGCTAGATGACAAGGTTGCTTTTTTGAGATTTCCTGGTTTTTACAGGCACCCAGTTACTTTCTTAGTTTTTTTTGTGTGTGTGTGTGTGTGTGTGTGTGTTTGTTGATTATTGTCTTAGATGAGTGAGTAAGGGCTGTAAGGCCAGGTGGGACTAAATTAAGCAGCTTATGTATTAAACTTTCGCTTCCCGCAGGTAGCACTCACAATACATTTTAATGACCCACAGTCTAATCCTTTTGACCTCCCAGTTGGTGGTACCTGCTATCGCCAGGTGATGCCTGTTAGCTAACCTCCGCCCAAAGCTTCTGGTGATGTAACAAGAGTTAAAAGACAGCCTAACATGCTGATGACACCGCAGCTCCAGGTGAGCGAAGTTTAGTCAAGGGTGTGTGACCACTGGACCGTGGCCTTTAAATCCCCTTAACACCTGGCTGTGTTGTGAGGTGTGACAAGCAGAGGGTTAGACAGTCACCTTCATTAGGCCATGCCCTCGAGGGAGCTTAGCGCGGCCTCTGTTTGATGTGACTACAGCCAGTCACGTGATCGGTGTCAAAGAGAGGGTGAAGGTGAGCGATCTCACCTGGGTGTCCCTCGTGTGACTAAAGTAATTCTCAGCGATCGATGTCAAAGCGTTGGTGAATGAGCTGACGACAGCGACAGCAGCACACACTTTCCCTCTCCCTCCCTACTTCCTCTTTATACCTGCTTCTCACATTACAGTTTAACACATTATATGCTTAAACAGTTCATACCCATTACAATGATGGGGGTGGTCGCTGTCCGGGTGACAGCCCCGTGACAGAGGGAGAGCTGGAGAGAGTCGACTAGCGACAGGATGCAGATGCGCGGATGTGCTTAGGAGGGGTGGAGGATGAAGAGGTGAGGGGGAGAATGAGAGGACACAGCTAGCACCAGCCGACGATTCTTGATAGCTTTGGACTGACGGGTAACTTGAGCAAATAAAGCCGTTTTTACGAACCCTCGCTACTATGCCACTCTCACTACTATGCCACTTTTGCTCGGTCCCGGTAGGTGTCATAATAGCGAGATTTGACTGTATTACGGTCTTCTTTTCATTTTCGGTTGTTGGAGTACAAATCCTTGTTCAGTTGAGTAACCAGCAACAAACTTCAACATGGCGCTTGATCAACCGAACCTTTCTCTACGATCTCTTCAACTAGATTAGTGTCGTACATATGACGTGTCGAGAAATGAATACTAAAGGGAAGAAACTATTGGTACGTCCAAGAGTTGTTTAAGTAGGGGTTACTTCCCCTTAACCGCTGGCGAGAGTAAAAATAAAAGTCAACCGATTATGTATTTTGTGATGTAAGTAGGTAAGGTTTCAGCTGATCAAACGCCATGTTTGTGGTGGTTGCGGGTTATTCAATGAGACATGGATTTGTACTCCAACAGTTTCAATTTGCAATAAATAGTAAGTAATATTTAAATTCTCATGTCAATTCTAATAAAATGTATGTTTGTTTGGAACTGCATGTTTGTATATAATTTTTTTAATAATTTTTTGAAAATTTTTTTACGTTTGACTTACTTTCCCAGTCTTCAGCCCAAAGTCGCACGTAGCGAATGTTTTTGGTTTTTTTTCTTCTCTCTGGCTGTTAAAGGTAAGTAATCCATAGTTCCCAAAGGCTTCAGTAGTTCCCTCATTTATGTGCTCATTCATTTACGCACAAAGCGATGTGCTGTATAATGCTACTTATAGAATGCCACACAAAATCATGCAATACCAGATTTGTGGAACACCCCCTCCATCTCCCAATATAAGGGCAGAAGAAATTACCATCTAGATCCGCGGCTCTCAAACGGTGGGGCGCCCCCCCTCCCGGGGGGGGGGGGGTAGCGACGAGCTTCAAACGGGGGGCGCGCAGGTGGTCATTTTTTAAAAGTTTCTTATACAGGTATTAGTGAAATTAGCTTACATTGCTGGCTAAGGGGGGCGCGCGGACATACCTTTGTTCGTCAGGGGGGCGTCACAAGTAAAAGGTTGAGAATCGCTGATCTAGATGGTGAACCGCGCTAAAGGGCTTACCTAGATCATCATTTCATCTGCTATTGTTTTCACAACAGGTCTGTGCTCTTGCCAATCAAAAAAAGGACCCCCATCGTAAGGCAAAGATAACTAAAAGACGCTGACAGAAAACATGTACTGATACAGCATCGGGGCGAAAGTTGCCCGTGATGGGAGTAACGACTCTACCCTCAGCATCAGGGCATGGTCACGTGTCCACTAGCTTGCGTGCACTCTCAGGAGGGATAAAGGTTAAGGGAGCTTACCCTGACAGACAACCGTCCGAAGTGGGGCTTGGAGAGGAGACAGCCAAACAGAGATTGAGAGAAGCAATGATGGTTTACAACAGTGATGCCCAACCTTTTTCGGTCTGCGGGCCATACACATTTCCGACATGCGTGTCACGGGCCGCTTCACCGCAAAAATACAAAAAAAAAATAAAAAAAAATAGAGCAGATACCATTTTTTATTAGAAACAAGTTGTACTTACCATTAATTATGTAGTAATTAGTGGGATATTTGAAGTTGTTTACCCGAAACCAACTTCTGAATGTCCGGCTGCCTCGTAGAGACACCAAGTCGGAGCGCTAAATCGAAAACTTCGTCCATCGAAAAAAAAAGATTGAGAGACGCCCTTACGTACGGATAAATACTTCTTCTTCCCTTTTTTTTCCCTTTTTTTAGGTCTTTTTTTATTACTAAAATGCCGATTTCCTGCACTGTTGGTAGAAGTTTCGCGGGCCGGATGGCACCGCGTCGCGGGCCGGATATGGCCCGCGGGCCGTAGGTTCGGCATCCCTGGTTTACAACAATGGAATTCACTTACTGAAAAGATCGCGGACCAGTCTAAAAACGACCGTTGGCCCCTCTAGTACTCTCTAGGAGGGTAAGGGGAGAGTAGCGCAAGTATGTTACCGGAGCCGACATTAAAGCCGAGGAGCCTGTTATCACCCGAGAGCCAGTCGTCGTTAAGGAGCTCGTCGTCAGGGTTACTGTCTCTGTCTCTCTAAGCTGACAGTCTCACGAGGTAACAACATTTGTACAGAAACACTGGGCTTTGAACAGGCGACGTGTTGGTTGTCTCCGGACAACACACTGCAAGGTCTGATTGCATTCTGCCAGCCTCCAGGCTGCTGCTGGGATACTTAGTGACGTGTGTCGCGCACGCGCCTCACACACAGCTAATCAGGATTTTTCTCTCCACCTAACCACCCACCCCCTTTTCACTCTTCTCTCTTTTACAATCTCTTAGCTCATTGTTGCTACAATGGATATACTCCCAAGAAACTGAAAGAAGACAAAAGTTTTTTTTTTAAAGTTACAGGGCGTTGCTGATGTACATTTACACTATTGTCAGTCACTGCTAGTAACAAAAATATTTTCAAGTGGCAATAAAACGTTTGTACCTGTAGATTAAGAAAATTTTTTTGAACTGAAGAAACAATTATTTATATTAAATTAAATGAACCAATTAAAGAACCTTCGCTTCAAAGTAATTTTCCTCCGTCTATATAAAATTAAATATTGTTAGATAGAATTTAAAATCTGAGTGAACAAAAAAGGGACAAAAGGGAGGATGTCTTATTGCAGGGTTATTTTTATTGTTAACGTTAAATGTTCTAAACTGAAGAATTAACACAAAACTTTAATAGTTTTACTGTAATAGGAGAAATTGTGTGGCTGAGACTAGGAAAGAAAAACGATCTGGTTTTGCATAATGGGAAATGAAGTGTGGTCTTGAGTCTTGTTCTGTTGCTTTAACACTGCTGTCAATTTTGTTAAAATAATTTTTGTATTTGAAAACTAACTGAAGAATTTTTTTGTTTCTAAAACAGAAGTAAAATATTTTCTTAGATATCTTTATAACGCAGGGTACTTAACAAGGAAGTCGCAGGAACTTCACAGACATTGTAACATACTTTAAGATGGTCGTCAGCTCCTTGTCTCTAACACTTTAGTCAGTTCCTAAAGAAAGGGTCAAGAGTAGCTGCTAAGAAGAGACACTGGCCACCCACGGTCCTGTTTATTTTCAGAGCAGACGACTCGTCGTCATGTCCAGGAACATCACAACCATCGTTAGCATCCTTTACTTTCACTTTACATCCGGCTCCTTCACACAAACTGTCAGCGGAGTGATGAACCGCACCACATCAGGGGAGGTGAGCCTCACTCCACACAGTGCAGTTCACCATCACAACTCGCACTACGACACCAGACTCCATGACAACTCGTACCACACGAGTCAAGACTCACCACATTATAGTGACGATGGCGATACGAGCACACGGAGGATGACTGCTCCCACTCACCACTCTGCCATCCAGCTTCATGGTAAACAAGTAAACAATTCGTCGACAAGGCACAGACCATCCAACCTCAATTTAGGATTCAGAAATTGCTATAACCGCAATGTCAGTCATCACATTAGTGATAACGGGGGCATCATCAACTGGGATTTGAATGCGAACGAGTTGTATAAACTTTCGTCAGATGTCACTTCGTTTTGTGCCTTACATCTGAGTGTTCCCCAAGGGATGGTGGCTGCTGTGCACATCAATTTCTCGCATGCAAATTGTCAAGCGGCTAACATCACCCTGCTGGACGACAAAGATGTCATCCTATTTTCTAAATGTTACCTTGGGTTACCTTCGAAATTTATTACCTACTCTCGACTCATGACCTTTAATTTGACCGTTAATTTAAATTTCCTGAGAACATGGCATCCTTTCAATATGACTATAAACATCACCACATTGTCAGAGACCAGTCGCCCACAGCTTGAATTAACCTTTAAAACTTCAACATCAGGTTTGTTATTTTAGTATTGTTGTATATTATTAGATGTATCATTGCAGTTTTAGACAAGATGTATTGACATGTTTTGCGAAAAGCCAATCAAGTTAATAAAATACTTTATTTGCACTATTAATTGCGGCTCCAATAGTAAATATGAGTATTGGAGGTTAGTTGTTCGTATTGTAAGCCTGCAGCAACAAAGTCAATATAACGGCGATATGAGGTTTCAATCACAAGTTATTCACATCAGCTAACTCTTCAAAAAAAAACCAACCAAAAAAAAAAAAAACAACCAAAAAAAAAAAAACCTTGCATCGCCTGCTAATAACAAAAAGAATGAGAATGAGAAGCAGACACAGTATCAGTACGAATACTAATGCTCAGTGGTCATCTGCAATTTCCTTTTGGTCCCTTTGTCCACACCGCCTCACACCATAACTGTGCACATCTCGTGTCTTCAAACTCCTTCTAGAAATGTCTTCCGTCACACTGAGATCGCATGTGCACGCATGAGTGAGCTACGTGTGTGTTTGTGTGTGTGTGTTTCTATTCGCTTTGCCAGCTTTTTGTATTTGTATCCACTTGCCAAAAAGTAACTTTTAATTTATAAATACAGGGATATGTATAAAATAAATCAGTGATTATCATCCACATTCCATTTGTCTCTCTATCCGATAGACACAATTAAGAAATAGGATTGAAGCAGGAGCAATAAGGCTATAGTATAAGGTTCTATTTATTATTTAATACATTATTCAGCGTCTTGTCTAGTTCACACTCTCCTCCTGCTGAAGTTTTACCTCCCTTATTAGTCTGGTATCATCAGGTGAGTAGACTGAATGTTCATGTACTAGACCGAGATTCTGTTTACCTTTTTTTAAGCCGAACGCACTACCAACGGCGACTATAAGGCTAGTAAGTGTAAATAGAGATTACCCGAGGGTTAGTTGACTTTGTACACACGTGCAGAGTCTGATATTGTTTTCTAGTGTTTGACTGTTCTAAGAACACTTACTAGATATACTAATGTCTGTATATAATTTAGTCCAATGAAGACCTGTCGTGATAAACACGTTTAAACATTGTAAAACACAGATAGCACTTACAAGTGTTTAGTAACAGCAACGTGTGCAGGACTGAAGAGTGTAGTAAACACTGTTTTGGTGTCAGTACAAAAATATTTTCAAATGATTTACAGGCAGCATCGAGATGAAAAATTGGAAAGATGACTTTTTACCATTTGTAAAGTCCTCTGTGCACCTGAAGGCTCAAAACGACAACATTATTGTCCTTCGTCTGATCCTTCATGCATATAGCTGCATGAACCTAAATTATAACTATGTTCCTGATCACGTGACGTTCCGCACAGACAACAACACCTTAACATATGAATTGTGCTTCTTACTAGGCAATAGTTGTCGTGCCCTTACATTTTATACTGGATGGGTATCCATAGAATTTAAAGCTTATCATCACCAGACTGTAGAAAGGAATTTCACGATGACGTTTGATTTTCACCACAAGTCACAACCACCTGTTGAACTGTCCGGAGACAGGTGGAACTGTTCGGTTACAGACTGGCCGGACATGTGGCAGGACACTCCCTGTATCTTGATGTTTGACTGTAACGACAAGGAGGCAGAAGGTGGTTGCTGGCAGGGTGATGGCACATTCAAACAGGGAGTGTTTCAGGTGGACGGGCGCTGTATCGGTATTTCACGTGTAAATCAAACCTCGACTTGGTCCCTTGAGAACCAATGGTGTCAGGAGCGTGGAATGCAACTGGTCAGTCTGATTACACCAAACATGAAACGCCGTCTCCCGAGGTTGTTACTGCTGCTAGATGTGTTTGATGTCTTTTCCATCGGCCTGAAGTCAGTGTCGCAAGTATCATCACCGATGTGAGTTTGTTTTTGAGGGGTTGGTAGATATGTGATCGTGTCATGACGTCTGCTGTGTTTCATCGATGATGACCTATCCTTTATATCACTAACTTATTAATATTTGATTTTTTTATTTTCAGGTATAAACACAGTTTACAGTGGTTTGATAACACTGTCGTACATACCACGAACAAAAAGTATGCTGTAGGTCGACAATTTTGTTACTTTAGCGATCTTACGTATAATTATATGAACTATGTGGACGTTTATATTAATATGCTCCAAAAGAACTGTCAGGATATTGTTTTAATTGGTTGTCGCATTTGCCAAAGTCCGGTTACCTTTAGACAACAACAGCTACCAACGATTTCTACACCACAACCTTCTGACAGACTCTCAAAGGTCAGAAACAACCCAGTCCTGTGTTCGCGGGCATTTTCATTACAAACTAGCAATCTTGAAATACAATTTAATTGACTTCGTTGCATAAACCATTTAATCTATTCTATATACCAGTCAATTAATAATTACATGGTAAAACAAAGCAAAATATTATACATTGTGAAAAATAATGTACATGTACAAATAACTTTATTTCTAGATTATATCAGGGTGTGATAGTTTATTGTTGTTGTAATACCTGATGATGTCATTGCTGTAGATATCACGGTGTGATAGTTTATTGTTGCTGTACTACCTGATGATGTCGTTGCTGTAGATATCAGCGGTGTCTAAACTTCAAACATCCAATGTCCACCAGGCTGCGTACATCCGATGCCCCGCTAATCACTTCACTCACGTGTTCCTGGCTTGTGATGGCGCCTCTGCCTGTTGGTCTGGTAACTATGGCGACACGACTTCATGTTCGGCACCACTGACGTCACTTCCGCCGTTCTTCAGGTGCAGCGGTGTGCAGGATAGCGTCCCCTACACGTTAGTGTGTGACCATCGGCCTGACTGTAAAGACGGGAGTGACGAGGACTTCTGCGTCTTCCCAGTTTGTGATAATCCATCGTCTGTCCTGTGCAGCGGTAGAAAAGGTTTATTTTCATATTTTCTTAATTAAAATTAAAAGTGACAGAAAATAAAGTTTAAGATTTAATTTTAAATAAGTGAACTGATGTCTTGAATGACATCCACTTATATTTTAATATTCTTGGAATTATAGATAATTATACTTATATTAAAAAGGGAGCTCCATTTTCTAATACCAGAAAGTTTTCTTCGCTTGCAAACGAAAAAAAAAACTGTAACTAATGATATAGAAACAGCAACTTAATAAAGGGAAAACATTTTCCATCTCTTATTCGCCAATTGGTACTTAAAGTATTTGGAAGATCCTCAGTTTCCGCGCTGCCAGCATCAGGACAAAGAAAAATTTGAGATAAAGATTATGCACGTTTTCTACTGATTTAAATTACCAACTGTATAGTTCGGCCCTCATGTCCAAATAAAGTTTGCTATTATAGCTATTACGATTTTAATGTTTGCTTAATTTGCTCCTAAATGCATATCTGGACAAAAAGTAAAAGCTAAGTCTGAGGCAGGTTGCTTGTAAATGTCTTCTTTCCAAATGTTTGTAATAACAAAGTTTGTGTTGTGGGCAGTGTGTTGATCGAAGCAAAGTCTGTGACGATCAAGTGGACTGTGATGACTACAAAGACGAAGACTTTTGTCACTGTAGTATTTTTTCGGCAGATTTTTTCTATTCGAATTTGGTTGCTACACCACCTGCAAGACTTAATTTTAAAAAAGGGCTGTTCACTTTTACTGATTACAACTCGTCTGACACATCGGCGTTTACTTGTCCTGATTCCGACTTCACGTGCGCCAGTCTACATCAGGTTTGTCTTCCTGTCTACCTCCGTTGTAATGACATGTACGACTGTCCTGGTCACGAAGACGAGGCGGCATGTGACAGGTACACGTGTCCAGGCTTCTACCGTTGTCACGGCTCTCAGGTGTGTGTTCACGAGAGTCACGTGTGTGACGGGACGTACCATTGTCCACAGCGTGATGATGAAATACTGTGTAATGAAACATGTCCGCACAACTGTGTCTGCCATGGCTGGGAATTCATTTGTTCTGACATTTTCCATGCTGCTGACTATTCTAACATTCGATATCTTGATGCCAGCGGGACCTTGATGACCCTCGCTGACATGTGGAACAACACCTTCCTCGTTCATCTCAGTCTAGTCAAGTGTAATCTGACTGAACTGCATGAAGTCGTCTTGCCTAATCTTAGAACCCTGGATCTGAGCAACAATGAGTTAACATTTATAAATAACAGGCATTTTTCTGGTCTAATAAATTTAAATTATCTGAAGATAAGTATCAATCCTTCTAGAAGGATTTTATTTGCACAGTTTAGTTTACCAAAATTCTCTGAAATTTTTTGACATATCGCATGTTACAATAACAGAAATTGATTTTGAAATATTTAGTCTTCTTCTCAACTTTAACGACTTTAAATCTCTCTGGTAGTCAGATTAATCACGTGACAGGAAAAGGCTTTCATAAAATGAATAATCTGCGCGTGCTAGATCTTCGCCAGTGCCCCATCACTGTGTTCCCAAAGGAAATATTCCAGGCTCTGTCCGACTGGAGACTGTTTATGCTGACAACTACAAGCTGTGCTGTCCGGTGACACTACCCCGAGGGTTCAACGTGCTCAACTGTCACGCTCCCTCCGATGAAGTGTCTTCCTGTGACGATCTGCTGCGCTCCAACCTGTACCGCGTGGCACTCGCCATCTTTGCCTCGCTGGCCTTACTAGGAAATGTCGGCACACTGCTTTACCGCTTCATCTTCCACAACAGCACAGGTAACGTGGGCTACGATGTCTTTGTCACCAACCTGTGTGTGGCCGACTGTCTCATGGGTGTGTATTTACTCATCATCGGTGTGGCCGATCACAGGTACAGAGGCTCTTACTTGTGGGAGGACATGGAGTGGAGAAACAGCGGTTTGTGCAAGACTGCAGGCTTCACGTGTTTGTTGTCCATGGAGATATCTGTCTTTATCATCTTTCTAATCACTACTGACCGCTTTTTGGTTCTTCGTTTCCCTTTTAGTTCCTTTCATTTTAGAAAACGTTCAGCACAGCTTACATGCGGACTTGTGTGGCTGGCAGGTGTGACCTTAGCTGTGACCCCTTGTCTTCCTATGACGTCACACTGGCAGTTTTACAGCCAGACTAGTATTTGTATTCCACTTCCTACGTCGAGGGTAGATTTTCCTGGTCGTAAGTATTCTTTTATCGTCATGGTTGTCTTGAATTTTATTTGTTTTCTTTTCATTTTTATCGGCCAGGTGTTAATTTACTTGTCTATACGCGCGACCTCCATGTGTGTGTCCAGCACATCCAAAGCTACTCAAGACATTACTGTAGCACGACGGCTAATCACTGTAGTGATGTCGGACTTTGTTTGCTGGTTTCCTGTGGGTTTGACGGCAATTCTCGCCACCTATGACTTTCCCATCTCGGGAGAGGTGAATGTGGCGATGGCTATTTTTATTTTACCTGTAAACTCGGCGCTGAACCCCTTCCTTTACACCTTTAACATTTACTTGGAGCGACGACGGCGTGCTAGAGAAGAAGAAAGACAGAAACGAATCATTTGTCAACTGAAAGCCGCCAAAGATTTACCACAGGTTAATGTTAAAGAATAAAATGAAACTTTTTGCAGTTTACTTTATTAAGGCAGCGGTTGTTAGTACTGAAAGAGTCATAATCACTCTTTTTTATTGTGTAAGCACCTTTTTGGAATTATAGTCTTCTCTCTATTCTCTCTTTTGCAGTTCCAAGTGCTCGCAAAAAACTTTCAGTCATATTATTAGCTGTTTTTGTATTTATTAAGTTTTTAACAGTTGTAATTTTCATTAATTTTGTGTTTTTTTTTGTTGTTGAAAATTTCCAATTCTGTTTGTATTCTCCAGTCACTGATTTCTGTTTAATTGCATCTTGTGCTGAAATGGGTAGGCTAATCTGTCTCATTAATTATTTCTGTGTTATTCCTTAAATTTAATGCATTTATTTAAATAAATGTTTTAATAAGTACTAAATAATACTACAAAGGTGTGAAATGGCCAGAATTTAAACATTGATATTTCATTACTGAGAAAAAATAACTACTGTCCGACATCAGGGGTATATGGAATAACAGCAGAGATGTTGAAAGCAGATGTGAATGTGACAGCTCCCATGCCTGACTGAAATCTTCAGGCAAGTTTGGGAATCAGGACAGCTCCTAATGCGTGGAAGACAGGGCTCATGTTCAAGTTACCCAAGAAAGGATATCTTGGAGACAGGAATAAATGGAGGGGTATAACACTTCTTTCCTTCACCACAAGGTCTTCATCAGTATTGTTTGTCAAGACTGACGCCAACTCTTGATAAAGACCTTCGAACACAGCAAGCAGGATTTCGCCCTGAACAGAGCAACGAGTGGAACACACCGCTGTACATCAGTTTCATCAACCTGGAGAAGACTTTTGACCGAGAGTCCTTAACGATGATCCTGAGCATTATGGAGTCCCTGCAAACATGTTCAGGTCATTGCAATGCTGTACAGCCATTTCAAATCCCAGGTTGTCTGTGACACAGAGCTCACAGACCCTTCAACGTCAGTACCTGGGGGGAAGCAGGGTTGAATTCTGTGCCGTTCCTCTTCATCCTGGCCATGGACTGTAGCATGAAGATTTCCACCGACAGTGAGAGGAGAGGGATCAGATGAACCGCGATTATGATAGCAACATCAACGCTAGAAGACATGGACTTTGCTGATGACATTGCCCTGTTGTCACACTGCCACCAAGGTAAACAGGAAGAAACAAATGCCTTCTCAGAAACAACTGGAAACCTTGGCTTGAAGGTCAGCGCAACGGAAACGAAGTGAACGACAGAGTCCAAGATAGAATCAAACTAAATGGAGAAGAGACTGAGGAAGTTGACAGTTTTACTTATCTTGGGTCGAAAATGTCAAACACCGGGGATGCGGAGGTGGAGATTCAAGCAAGACTGGCGAAAGCTTGGAGAAGAACAGTGGAAAGGAGATGAAGAGGAAAGAGATGGACATGGGGTCAACTGGACTGGTTCAGCCGATCGACATCAGTGGCGGACTCTGGTTGAGGCCTTATGTGCAACCTGATGCTCTAAGAAGAAAAGATAGATAGTCCGACAAATATAAAAAAATATTTAAAGTATAATCAAAACTGAAAGACGTCGGTAATATTGCACGTTTTTTAGTTTAGAAAAAAGGAGACACCTGTCTTCTCTGGAATGTTTGGAATATTTATGTACGTGTGTTTTCTGTTTTGCTTATAATTGTATAATACAGATGTCCTGCCCACCGTAGACGAAGCATAGCAGAAAGACGGGTACATTGAGCATTACTGTTAATAATGCAGACATTTATAATACAAATATGACTATCAATAATACAGAGATCACTCCCAATAATATAGATATGACTGTTACTACTACTACTACTAAGAATAAAAACAATACAGATATGAATGTCAAGATAACTGCTTAGTTCAGTACAAGTCAGCAAGGCCGCACAAAGTGTGTGTGTGCATAATGAAGTGATCTGTATATATATATATATGTATAATCGGCGTTTTCAAACAACAACAATAATATAATGAAATATGTGCATAGTTCATACTCACACTCTAGGATGCTCTAAGCGGTTAAAATAAGAATGAGACATGGACAGCAGACGAGGGACAGAAGAATAAAAACAGTTCTGACGACAAATAAAAGAGAAATATAGAAAACGTACGTGTTTAGTGGTTGTGCCTCGATTTGGATAAAAGTGTTGGACCTTCATGTTTACACGTGCTTCTGATGAGTTTCTTTCTCTCCTGTTTGCTACAGGTCTGCATATAATGTATATAATGTACATAATGTTTATAATATTATTTATATTATGTTATTTATATAATGTTATATGTAATGTTATTTGAAGTTATTTAAAGTACGAACTGTTCACATCTATTGGCTGTAGTCCAGTCGCCTGCTTCACTCGCCTCGGTTGCGATGTTGAACTGCAGTGAGTAAACTGAAGTGATGATCACACTTTTACAGTTTGATTGATAACATTTCTGTATATTCTCAAGATTACTCAATATCTTCCCAGTATTCTCCCGTGTCACTAAACTACTTCTCTGTAGTCGTGGCCCTTACATCTACAGTGATCTCCCTTTACTGGTGGAACTCACCGAGTCCTCGCGTTGTTCTTCCTTCTACATCTTTGTTACTATTTTGTTAACTTGTTAATCACTTCATTAGTCTGTCCTGCTCATCAGACTTTGTTGATTTGTTTTTAACTAATTAGTCGTCGTTACTATTACAGATGCTTCTTTGTCCTATCATCATCGTTGACTAGCTGTCTGTTTCTTCATATTTTTCACATTAATCTAGTTTTTGTTTCAAACTGTTAGTGATGACTTCACTATGAGTATTATTATATGTTTTTAAATTACATCTTAATAAATTAACTATTAGGTGAATGATGATGATGATGATGATGATGATGATGAATGATGATGATGATGATGATGATGATGATGATGATGGTATGTGATTTTATTATGCTTTTACCGTCTATAGTTGGGGACTGTAATTTTCTCATCCCCCTATCCCCCACCATCTCTCTCTCTCTCTGCACACCACAGGCTCTACAATGGCGGCCAAAGCTTTTCTTCAACATTTTTGTTCTCACAAAAGTTTTCTCAGATTTCGATTGAAGCTTTTATTCTTCTCTGTCACGCACGTCCCGAAACTCCTCTATTGTTCCTAAGGCCCGTGTAAAACTGCCATTGTACCCTTCCAGCAGGTGAGCAGGTCTGACGTCATGTGGTCTTTGTGTTTCACTTGCACCCTGAAGATGATTTTGGTCGTTAACAAGTAATGAAACAGCACGACCTGTTTAATGCCTGAAGTTTTGTTTTATTTATAATGCTGCAACATTCCTGAACATGTAACGACTGTGTGGATGTACAGGTAACGGGAGTGGTGAAGTGGCTCAAGCTCTGCCCCACAGGACCGCTCACCTGTCAGTTTGATGTCATTTTAGCAGTTAACTGCCAGATGCTCCGCCTTCTCTAGTGACGTCATGACCAATGTCAATTGCTGCACTAAAATACTTGCAGGAAGAGTTACTTCTCCTGACTTCGGACAAACAACGTGTCTGGTAACAACAAGTTTATTGACCTCAAACTAACCGAAGCCTTAACCAGAAATTTTTTTTGTTTGTTTGGTTTTTTTTTCTTGTTTTTGACCACTAAGAGCACCTGTGGGTGTGTAGAAAAGACGAGGACATTAATGTAATAAAGAAATCTGACCAAAAGGTTTTGCCTTTCCAAGCGGACCATAATTGATGTTTGGTAAAATATTTGAAACGAACATTCTGCAGTAAATTATAAAATACTTTTACTCTACTTATTTTTATTTTTCCTCAAAGCTTCTGGTGGTAGCACGAGGATACAATGTTCTTATTCAACATGTTAATGATCAGCTCTTTGCTATACACGGAGTTACCTCCCCTGACCAGTTGCGTAGGTGGGATTGGTCAGAGAGAGGGGACGTCACTGGCGCAGGTAACTATAAAAGGACATTTTCTGGTTATTTTATTTTTCAAACTCTCAGTTTGTATGGCTACCTCTTCAACCCTGCATACAAATATCTTTCCAGCCACTTGTCATCAGTCGAAGCATCTAGTAGCTAATCTTTGTGTAAACTGCTGCAGTCGTCTAGAATCTTTAACAGTTTTTATGTCTGCATCCTACGCTTGTATTTGCTTCTTGTAACAACAAGTTAATAGTGTATGGCTATCACTACTCTCCACTATTTACTAGTACAACAGCTCGGATCGCCATGAGTGTCATCACTGCTGCTAAAATTAAAACAATCGCGTGACATTTTTTTCTTTCCTTCAATGACAAGTCTTTCAAAAGAGAATCTGTTGTCCACCACTACTAGTCCCTCACTCGATTAATTTCCGGTTACGGCACTAGAGAAAGATTCCATGGACTTGTCAGCAGAATGTAATAGAAACCAGTGCAAACAAATTAAATATCCAGATCGCCTACCTCATGGATAAGAAGTATCTGCTCAGTTTTTTCTTTGCCATGGTAACAAAGCTATTTTTTATTAAATACGCAAATGACAGCGACTGTCAATCATTCACAAGGTTACACTTATATACACTTAGTGAAAATACGGGTCTTATTAACCTTTACTTTTTGACGGTGTAAAAATATCCAACACCTAGCCAACACTCAAGCACAGACTTACCGCAATGATGAAAAGTTTAGAGGTCAACCTTAGGGAGTAGTTATGTAGGTGAGGCTACAATATTCAGATAACAGGAAATTCAGTTACAGTAAGCAAAGAGCTACCCGTAAATGAAAATATTTATGATTATTCCTATCACCCTTCTTGGTATCTTCGTCCTGAAGCCTGTGTGAACTGTTTGATTCAAAGCCTCTAGATGTCAGTTCCGAATATACAATTTTGCACATTTCCTCAAAGCAGCAATTGTCAAGAACCTATCATTAAGTACACGCTTCTTTAGGATTTTACATTTCCTTAATCCATCGAAAACAATGAAAAGATAACGCACATAAGTATAAATTTATATTCTTTTATTTATTTTTTTTTTTCCTGGTGACTTAAGGTTATTAATAGCATCACTATTAAGAAAACTTAGTCTGAATTTATTTTCTGAATTTCTTTTTTAGGAAATATGCATACTAAAACACACACACATTAATGAAGAAGTTTTGTGCCATCTTTCCACTCTGTAATCAAAATTATAACAGTGGAGCACAAAACAAAAAATTTCTAAAGGATTTCTAAGGGAAGTGAGCTAGACTTCTAAGTCCTTTCTTCTATGTGCATATTGATAGGGTACATTCAGATTAACAAATAGAGGAGTTTAAAATTAATGTAACCATTGGTTAAGCTAAGTGGCCAAAAATTTCCACGACACAAATTTCAGAACTTAAAACCATTCTGACCATGGTAATATCACAGTTCTCTTTCTCTTCACATTGCTGCAGCTCACAATGCTTCTATTAACATACAGTTGCATGAAATTTGTCTTCAAACTTTTAATGGTTTTTTAAATTGTTTTATTAGCTGTGAAAGAATTGCTTTAACAGAAAGTCTTCTTATTTTCTTTTCCATATCTTAGCACAGCAACTGTGTAAGACAGTCGAACCTGCCTATGTAGACGTTCATAAGCAAAACAACTTGAAATAAATAGTGATTAACACAAAGATAAATGCCATGTTTGATAGAAGTATTAAAGCAATTGGCACTTACACTTTTTTACTTTTGTTTGTTTGTTGTGCATTACTTGTGTGTATTGTTATTATTATATTTAGTGAAGACACAGGATAGCAGTGTTTGTTGGTTGGTGTGTCTGTGTGAAGCGTGCACGTGTTGTCCTCACTTTGTCCAACTCAAAATCAAACAGTGGCTGTGGTCGAGAGGAAGTTCTTACCTCCGAGGTCTGATGTGTTTACCTGTCATTAATTTGCAAACTTTCCTATACAAAGGTAAGATAACTCTGGCAAGACGTGCGTCCCCTAAGTGTTCGGGTGTCCGACTGCTTTAAGAAACACACTTGAACACCACACTTTATTGTCTCATCCTATCCTCCATGGTTTTTAGCATTATTTATTGAATTAATGATGATGATGATGATGATAATTTGTACTTGTAATGCGCCGCATCACGACAAAGATGACACTCTCTGCGCAGACCCGTGATGATTAATGAACATTAGATAACAGATTATGCACAGTGAGGTATGTAGAGGCACACTGAACAACAAACAAATCAAGTACAAGACTGGAACATTAATCAATAGCTAAAGGCATGAAGAGAACTATAAGGTGAAGGAAACCAAAGGAGCGATTGTTTAGTGCCAACACGTGGAAGACATTCAATATTCATGATAAAAGTCAGATGTACTACTTATAAATTGTATAAATTATTATTTTACTGCAGATGCTACTATCTACGATGTTTAACATTCTGCTCAGCTGACGATTCACCACTGCCGTAAATCAGATCAAATATATTTTCTTTGCTGTATTATTCTAGATATTTTTAAGTAAGGAGAAAGGTTTGTGTTTTTTAGGTTTATTCCTTGCTACTTCCCATGAACAATGAGAAATTTCGACACCTTTAAAATTGAAATTTCTTTATGATGCTTATGGTGATTCACTCTTTGAAATAAATTCAAAGACAACGCACATTGTGTTTACCTCGTACCAATTATTATAATTATTATTTATTAGAAAAGAAAAATAAGTACATTGCTTACATTTTTCTGCGAAATTTTCTTTCCTGAACTTAGACGACGTAGAGTAAACGTTAGTCATTTTTCTTTCTCTCCGCTTCTCTCTGAATTGAACTGAACTGATTGTCAACAACAAAACACGCAGGCACCTGCAATGTGATGTCTTCTCTCTTCCCCTCTGTCACTTCATCTTTTCTCTTTCTCTCTCTCTCTCTCACCTCTCTCTCTCTTACTGTCTCTGTCTCTCTAGTCTGACAGTCTCACGAGGTAACAACATTTGCACAGAAACACTGGGCTTTGAACAGGCGACGTGTTGGTTGTCTCCGGATAAAACACTGCAAGGTCTGATTGCATTCTGCCAGCCTCCAGGCTGCTGCTGGGATACTTAGTGACGTATGTCGCGCGTGCGTCTCACACACAGCCAATCACAATTTTTCTCTCCACCTAACCACCCACCCCCTTTTCTCTCTTCTCTTTTTTACAATCTCTTAGCTCAATGTTGCTACAATGGATATACTCCAAGAAACTGAAAGAAGACAAAAGTTTATTTTTAAAGTTACAGGGCGTTGCTGATGTACATTTACACTATTGTCAGTCACTGCTAGTAACAAAAATATTTTGAAGTGGCAATAAAACGTTTGTACCTGTAGATTAAGAAAATTTTTTGAACTGAAGAAACAATTATTTATATTAAATAAAATTAAATGAACCAATTAAAAAACCTTCGCTTCAAAGTAATTTTCTTTGCGGAGTATTTTTCCACAGTCTATGTAAAATTAAATATTGTAAGATAGAATTAAAAATCTGAGTGAACAAAAAGGGACAAAAGGGAGGATGTCTTATTGCAGGGTTATTTTTATTGTTAACGTTAAATGGTTCTAAACTGAAGAATTAACACAAAACATCTCTTTACTGTAATAGTTTTACTGTAATAGGAGAAATTGTGTGGCTGAGACTAGGAAAGAAAAACGGTCTGGTTTTGCATAATGGGAAGTGAAGTGTGGTCTTGAGTCTTGTTCTATTGCTTTAACACTGTTGTCAATTTTGTTAAAATATTTTTTGTATCTGAAAACTAACTGAAGAAATTATTTTTTTCGAAAAAAGAAGTAAAATATTTTCTTAGATATCTTTATAACGCAGGGTACTTAACAAGGAAGTCGGAGGAACTTCACAGACATTGTAACATACTTTAAGATGGTCGTCAGCTCCTTGTCTCTAACACTTTAGTCAGTTCCTAACGAAAGGGCCAAGAGTAGCTGCTAAGAAGAGACACTGGCCACCCACGGTCCTGTTTATTTTCAGAGCAGACGACACGGCGTCATGTCCAGGAACATCATAACCATCGTTAGCATCCTTTACTTTCACTTTACATCCGGCTCCTTTACACAAACTACCAGCGGAGGGATGAACCGCACCACATCAGAGGAGGTGAGCCTCACTCCACACAGTGCAGTTCACCATCAAAACTCGCACTACGACACCAGACTCCATGACAACTCGTACCACACGAGTCAAGACTCACCACATTATAGTGACGATGGCGATACGAGCACACGGAGGATGACTGCTCCCACTCACCACTCTGCCATCCAGCTTCATGGTAAACAAGTAAACAATTCTTCTGACAGCACACGCACAAGGGACAGACCATCCAACCTCGATTTAGGATTCAGAAATTGCTATAACCGCAATGTCAGTCATCACATTAGTGATAACGGGGGCATCATCAACTGGGATTTGAATGCGAACGAGTTGTATAAACTTTCGTCAGATGTCACTTCGTTTTGTGCCTTACATCTGAGTGTTCCCCAAGGGATGGTGGCTGCTGTGCACATCAAGTTCTCGCATGAAAATTGTCATGCGGCTAACATCACCCTGCTGGACGACAAAGATGTCATCCTATTCTATGGCTGTCTGTTTGAGTTACCTTTTACATTTATTACCTACTCTCGACTCATAACCTTTAATTTGACCTTTAGTTTAACTTTCCTGAAAGCATGGAATCCTTCCAACTTGACTATAAACATCACCACATTGTCAGAGACCAGTCGCCCACAGCTTGAATTAACCTTTAAAACTTCAACATCAGGTTTGTTATTTAATATTGTTTTATATTAGATGTATCATTACAGTTTAGACAAGATGTATGGAAATGTTTTGCGAAAAGCCAATGAAGTTAATAAAATACTTTATTTGTACTATTAATTGCGGCTCCAATACTAAATATGAGTATTGGAGGTTAGTTGTTCGTACTGTGTGCGAGACAGCTTTTCCACCCAAGACTATTTTTCCAAGCGAGGAATGCAGAAGCTGGGTTTTCTAGTGTTGCTGAATGATTTAGCAGACATTCTTTGAGTATTTTTTATCATAACCAAAAATAAATTTTTAGAAGACGATCAAACACCCACTCGCGCAGTGATATCAAAAGAAAATAGTCCGCTATCCACATCTCTTTGCAAGCTGTAATAATTTGAACCTAAAAGTTTCATGTTTTTCTCAACTGTTAAATTTCATTTTGTAGTATGCTCAGATCATTGGCTGAGTTCGGTTCTGTCCTTACAACAAGACGCATACCTCGCTTGGAACGATAGTCTTGGATGGAAAAGCTGTCTCGCTACACCTGCAGCAACAAAGTCAACAGAACGGCGATATGAGGTTTCACCCAAACCATTTCTGAGGAGGTAGGACTCACTATTCACACTACCATAGCAACCACCTTTCTGTATTTACCGTTGCCTGCCACCCACTGACCACAATCTAAAAACGAGGTCTGTACAAACTCCTGAGTTTAACTGGCTTAACAGCAAACATCTATCTCAGGGAAAGTGTCTGGAACTGACTTAGGTACTAAAATATAATATTAAAATATAATATTAGGTAGCTTTCTGTTATTTAGCTTATAACTAGTCGCTTTACCTTAATACAATAAGTTAACCGTCTCAACCCATAACTGTGCACATTTCGTGTCTTCAAACTTCTTCTAGAAATATCTTCCACGTCACACTGAGATCGCATGTGCACGCATGAGTGAACTATGTGTGTTTGTGTGTTTGTGTTTGTGTGTGTGTTTTTATTCGCTTTGCCATCTTTTCATGTTTGTATCCACTTGCCAAAAAGCAACTGTTAATTTATAAACACAGGCTTATGTGCTAGATGCATCAGTGATAATAATTCAAATATCATTTATCTCTGTATCCCGTAGACATTATTAGGAACTAGAATTAGGTAGAAGCAGGAGCGATAAGTCTATAAGGTTCTATTTATTATTAAATACAGTATTCAGCGTGTTGTCTAGTTCACACTCTCCTCCTGCTGAAGTTTTACCTCCCTGATAAGTCGAGTACCGTCAGGTGAGTAGACTGAATGTTCATGTACTAGACCGAGATTCTGTTTACCTTTTTTTAAGCCGAACGCACTACCAACGGCGACTATAAGGCTAGTAAGTCTCCACAGGGATTACCCGAGGGTTAGTTGACTTTGTCCACACGTGTAGAGCATGATATTGTTTTCTAATGTTTAACTGTTCTAAGAACACTTACTAGAGATACTAATGTCTGTATATAATTATTGTAGTCTCATCAGACCTTCCTCTGTCGTGATAAACACGTTTAAACATTGTAAAACACAGATAGCACTTACAAGTGTTTAGTAACAGCAACGTATGTAGGACTGAAGAGTGTAGTTAGCACTGTTTTGGTGTCAATACAAAAATATTTTCAAATGATTTACAGGCAACATCGAGATGAAACATTGGAGAGATGACTTTTTACCATTTGTAAAATCCTCTGTGCACCTGAAGGCTCCAAACGACAACATTATTGTCCTTCGCCTGATCCTTCATACATATAGCTGCATGAACACAAATTACTATGTTCCTGATCACGTGACGTTCCGCACAGACAACAACACCTTAACGTATCAATTGTGCCTCTTACCAGAGAATATTTGTCATGCCCTTACATTTTATACTGGATGGGTATCCATAGAATTTAAAGCTTATCATCACCAGACTGTAGAAAGGAACTTCACGATGACGTTTGTTTTTCACCACAAGTCACAACCACCTGTTGAGCTGTCTGGAGACAGGTGGAACTGTTCGGTTACAGACTGGCCGGACATGTGGCAGGACACTCCCTGTATCTTGATGTTTGACTGTAACGACAAGGAGGCAGAAGGTGGTTGCTGGCAGGGTGATGGCACATTCAAACAGGGAGTGTTTCAGGTGGACGGGCGCTGTATTGGTATTTCGAGTGTAAATCAAAGGTCGACTTGGTACCTTGAGAACCAATGGTGTCAGGAACGAGGAGGACAACTGCTCAGTCTGATTACAGAAAACATAACAGACCGATTGCCGAGGTTGTTACACCTGCTAGATGTGTTTGAAGTCTTTTCCATCGGCTTGAAGTCAGTGTCGCAAGTAGCATCACCGATGTGAGTAGTTTTGATATGTGATCGTGTCATGACGTCTGCTGTTTTGATCGAGGATGACCTATCCTTTGTATCACTAACTTATTAATAATTGATAATCTTTTTTTTTATTTTCAGGTATAAACACAGTTTACAATGGCTTGATAACACTGTCGTACATACCGTAAATAAACGCTATGCTGTAGGTCGACAATTTTGTTACTTTAGCCAGGTTTCGTTTGGTTATGTGGACACTGAAGTTAATATGATACAATGGAACTGTCAGGATATTGTTTTAATTGGTTGTCGCTGTATAGCGATTTTAAATGCCAGGTTGTCTGTGTCACGGAGCTCACAGACCCCTTCAACATAATTACTGGGATAAGGCAGGGATGAATTTTGTCGCCGTTCCTCTTTATCCTGACATGGACTGGAGCATGAAGACTTCCACCGACAGTGAAAGGAGAGGGATCAGATGGACCATGACTATGATAGCAAAAACAACGCTGGAAGACTTGGACTTTGCTAATGAGATTGCCCTGCTATCGCATCGCCACCAAGGTATACAGGAAATAACAAATGCCTTCTCAGAAACAACTGGAAACCTTGGCTTGAAGGTCAACGCAACGAAAACGAAAAGTATTAAAGAGAATGTCCAAGACAGCATCAAACTAAATGGAGAAGAGATTGAGGAAGTTGGCAGTTTTACTTATCTTGGGTCCAAAATGTCAAACACTGGGGATGCGGAGGTGGAGATTCGAGCCCGACTGGCAAAAGCCAGCCACGCCTTCGCCTCACTCAGGAGCACATAGTACGCAAAAAACATCAGCCAGAAGATCAAGCTGAGAATCTTCAAGTCAAATGTGATCAGCACCCTCCTTTACGGATCAGAATAATGGAAGATGACCAAAACCATCAGTAACAAGCTTGACGTCTTCCAAAACATGTCTCAGGCGCATACTTAACATCTTGTGGCCAAACACCATCACCAACGAAGAACTCCACTGAAAAACTAAAACCGAGTCCATCACCACGCATGTTCAACGAAGGCGTTGGCGATGGATTGGACATGTGCTCCGCCAGCAGACAGCAGACCTCTCCAGAGTCGCCCTACGATGGATTCCAGACTGCCGAAGAGAATGAGGCCGCCCAAAGGAGAAGAACAGTGGAAAGGGAGATGAAAGGAAAGGATTGGACATGGGGTCACCTGGACCGGGTTTCAGGGTTACTTGGACATCGGTGGCGGACTCTTGAGGCCTTATGTGAAACCTGATGCTCTAGGAGGAATAGATAGTCCGACAAATATAAAAAATATTCCAAATATAATCAAAACTGCAAGACATCGATAATATTGCACGTTGATCTTTTAGTTCAGATAAAGGGAGACACCTGTCTTGTCTGGAATGTTTGGAATATTTATATACTTGTTTTCTGTTGTGCTTATAATTGTATAATACAGATGTCCTGCCCACCGTAGACAAAGCATAGAAGAAAGACGTGTGCATTGAGCATTACTGTTAATAATACAGACACCACTGCCAATAATATTAATACTACAAATGTGACTATCAATAATACAGAGATCACGCCCAATAATATACATATGACCAATAATTACAATAATAAAAATAATAATAATAATAACACTAATAACAATGACAACAACAACAATAATAATAATAATATGAATGTCAAGATAACTGCTTAGTTCAGTACAAGTCAGCAAGGCCGCACAAAGTGTGTGTGTGTGTATAAATGAAGTGATCTGTATATATATATATATGTACAATCGGCGTTCACCACCAACAACAATAATACTAATGAGATATGTGCATAGCTCATACTCACAATCGTAAGAAGGATGCTCTAAGCGGTTAAAATAAGAATGAGACATGGACAGCAGACGAGGGACGGAAGAATAAAAACAGTTCTGACGACAAATAAAAGAGAAATATAGAAAACGGACGTGTTTTGTGGTTGTGCCTCGATTTGGATAAAAGTGTTGGACCTTCATGTTTACACGTGCTTCTGATGAGTTTCTTTCTCTTCTGGTTTGCGATAGGTCTGCAGATAATATATATAATATACATAATGTACATAATGTTATTTATATTATGTTTTTATATAATGTAAGACGGTCATCAGACGAAGAGCGGAAAACAAACGCACAGATAAGCTTGTTGGTAGATGTTGTAGAGAGAATGTGAAAGATGGCGCTGATCTTACGTGAACTCTAACTTGTCTATCATAATAGACAGACAGCTCTAACATGTTTATGATAATAGACAGACAGACTGACAGACAGCTGTGACTTGTTTATCAGGTGGTAGACACGCAACGTGCCGTGGTTCTCACCTCCATGAACCTGTGTACTTAGCGGTCAGTTGACTTGAAAACTCTGCTGTTACCAAGGTAAACTATGATCAGAAATACGAGAGCTTCCTCAATTAGTTGGTATGTCCGTCTGTTCATGTTTACATTTAGATATAACAATGCAATTTTCCATGCCTCTTGTAACTTTTTTAGTGACTACCAACTGATGGTGCAAGTGGTGCATCACAAAAATCACACAAACGTCCAGTCTTACCTCTTGACCATTCTAAAGACAGCATCACGGACCCATGCTAACACAACTGACAGTTGACAGGTGGTTGAGTAGCTGAGGGTAAAGGTTACAACTGATGTCAAGTGTCTGTTACTGTTACAAACAGGTTTAGCTTCACGTTGACCTTAACTGAATGTAACCACCGTGTCCTCCAGTACATGTTGTGGTGTTGTCAACATGCTAAAGTCTTTCTGACAGTTTGCTGATCGCAGAACCGAGCTAAACCTCAATGTTTGACACCAGTCACCTTACAACATACACTGGAAACACTGCTCCTGTCTTTGACAGAGCACACAACTAACAACGAGAGGAGCGAGGTGACATGTATGATACTTATTACTATTTATGTGCTACACAACACTACTACACTTCTTATAATGTTGTGCGAGGTGTTCTCAACTGATCTTGTTCAATGAAGATAAAAGAGAGTGAGCCAACGTTTTGCTTGTGTTCTTAATAACAGAGCGACGGACGGACGGATGGATGGATGGAATCAGTCAGTCATAGTAAGTTGTGTGTTTATCTTTGCATGCAGACAACATTTTGTTACCTCTGTAGTCTTTTGTCAAAATACGAGATTCCAATCTTTGTACTTTCTGTCCACAGTCAACGGAATCTGTAGAGCACTTGTTGTTTGATTGTACGATTGTTAGCAACTTCTGGAAAAATCTCTATACAAATTTCCAAGAGAAGTGTTCTCACTGTGAGAATATTGAAGTAAACAAAGATGTAATGATATTTGGAATGCAAAATAAATGTATGTTCAATAAGAAATTCAGCCTTATTTTAATCAATGCAAAATATGGGAAAATATGGCAAGAAAAACAAAAGGAAAGTTTATTTCTTGTTTGTTTATTATTTTTACTAAGGTATTATTGTAAATCTGTAGTATTGTAAAGACCTCGAGATAGTGTAGTCTTTCAGTCTCTTAATGCCAAGTTTATGACATGATGTCTAAATACTAAAGTTAGATAAGGTGAAGTTGATATATATATATATAATTTTTTGCAATAATTCTTTAACGAGTGTCTTTTTGGGGGAGTGGGGAGTGAAACTTGAGGCACGTTTGCTTGCCTGTTTGTATGTGAATAAGAGTGATGTCCCTTCGCCTAACTTGCTCGATGGTGAGTGCTCTCCCTCACGTTTTCCTGTTTGTCCGTTGATCTGCGTGAAGTTAGTTTTGTGTCTAAGGTTCATCATTACAACTGAGACGATGTTTGCCACGTTCCTGGATGGATTTCTGTGTCTGCCCCACTGTTCATCTTTTCCTGTGACATTTATTTTCTACTATTATTTTCTACTATTATTTTATTTTCACATCAGCGCCATCTTGTCATTACCTACATGTGAGGTCTGCGTATCTCGTGTGTCGACTTTAAACTCCGATTGCCTTCCTGCACCTACTTCACAATGTCGAGCTGTCACAGCAAGCTTTGAGGGATACACACCAGTCTGCAATGATGGACCTCAGGTATCTCCAGGAAGCTCAGTGAAACATGTCGCTCACAAAGTGACGGTTACTATAACATCAATGAGTCATCATCATCAGAAGTGGTCATCATGCAGTTGGACAGTGTTGCCTGTATCTGTCAGCTATAGACTGTGAATGTCAAAGGTCACAAATATACAGTGATTCTCTAACTGTTCCATTACAGTACACAGAACAGTAAAATTTATTATTAATTTATTGACTTTAAGACAAAATTTAATACAAGCAAGCGATGTAATCTTGAAGAAAGAATTGAATAAAGTAGTTTTTTAATGGATATCTTTTTTCAACCTATCAAAATTATGTATTCCAAAGCAAAAATAGGGTTTTTAAATACTGTTTAAGATTTTTAAATAAAACACACATTTTTCGCAGAACTTCGTACTTATATTTGTTTATCGTATTTGTTAAGGTAGAAATCAATCAGTCATTCAATATAATGTTTTTCAATAATTAAATTAACAAACAGATAGAGGATGTTAGTATTCACGTTTACTATTCATTAATAAATGACTTTAAATTATGTTTCCCTGATACATATTAATAACTATTAAGAACAAATAATAAATAATAACAATTACATACTACACATTATATTAGCATCCTCGCTCCTTCGATCGTTAATGTCATCAAAGAATCACATTTCAGTGTTTTCGTCTGAAGTGTACCAGCCATTCTCCTCAATTCCTTTCTCATGCAACTGTCAACATCACGGGTACTGCCAGTCCCATCATTCTACCCGTGCACGATGTGCAACGCTTGTACGGAGCGCGTGCGTGTCCGGGGTAGAGGATGTTGCACATTTCACAAGTCTTTAAATTCTACAGAAACCGGTAAATCTGGAAATATCGAGCTCTTAAAATATTCACTCAGTTTTTCTAGGAACAAATAGGCAGGATATATAAACTGTAGTAATTATAGAAACAAAATCAAGACTGAATTTGTGGACCTCCACCATAAAGCATGTCGAGTCGACCGAAGTGAGTACCGACACAGGAACTAGGGTGAGAGCAGTTATTCCCGTTAAAACTAAGAATGTTTTTATCTTTTGAGAAATAGATGCAGAGGAGACGGACCAGTCGCTGCCTCAACAAAGCGAGTGTCACAACGGACGGATAACCAGATATTCAATCAAAAATAATGTTCTTTAAAGAATTTTGTAAAACAACAATTAAATTTTGTCTGCGATAAATCTCTGATGAACCGTGTGATGTTACTGTAGTGTACGAATGTATCATGTACACACCAAGATCCGCATCTTTAACACAAGTGTAAAGTCAGTCCTTCTGTATGGATGCGAGACATGGCGGGTGACAAACACCATCGACAACAAGATACAGACATTCGTCAACAGATGTCTGCGCCACATCCTCAACATCAGATGGCCCGAGAAGATCTCCAATACAGACCTGTGGGACAGAACCAACCAAAACCCTGCCAACCAAGACATTAGGAAGCGGAAGTGGGGCTGGATGGTCACATCCTGCGAAAGCCGACCGACAATGTAACAAGACAAGCTCTGGTCTCGAACCCAGAGAGTCGCAGAGTGGAGACCCAGACATACATGAAGAGTACAACAGCAGTTTTACTTCTCCAGGGGACTGCTTGAACATAAATCGCGGAGAATGAAACTTCTAGTGGAAATTCGAATTGTTGAGTCTGATGGCAAAGGAAGACCAATGTGGGTCAGGAAGTTATCCTCGGTCGACCCAGTTGTAAGTAGCGGTTACCTGACTCTACTGAGGAATCAGGAAAAGTAACTCATCTTGATGCAGACCCGTCCTTACAAAGAAGCTGGTCCTCCGAAATGGGATCATTAACATCTCTCTTGCGAAAAGACCCCAAAATAACATATAAAGTAAACGATTTCTACCCTTCCATTTTAATTTTTTAAAGAGGAGGCTTATCAAAGGCAGAAAATTTCAGTTCAATGATTTGACTATTATATATCTAGTGTTAGTTGTTACATCTAGTGTTTGTATTTTTTCTTCAGATGCTCTACTGATTTTCAAGTCTCCATCACCGCTCAGCAATCGGGGAAAAAAGGTAACAAGAAACAAAAATTAATAGAATGAAGGTTGTTAAATATCATAAGTTAAATATTTCAGGTCATCGGCGGTTGCTGTTCAAGTCCACTCTGTCCGATCTTATAAACTTAGGCCGGAATATTACATTCCATTTGAGGCTTGTCATGTGGTGTGTTTGACAGGTGTTGTTTACCCGCAGTTTGTCTATTTTCTGATAATAACTACTGTATAGTGCAATGGAGGGGAAAAAAGCAGCAATAAGGGCCGTGGGAAGTCGACCCCCATCCCCATACACTCCCCCATCTTTAGCTATAGTGAGAACTGAACTCATCCGAGACGCGGCACTAAATATAATTCAATTTATTTCTTTTTTAATTTAGTGTAGAATAGGACACATAATTATTCGTTGTTTTGTCGTCTATCCATTTATAACCCATCTCAACATCCGGGTATTGCTTTATACAGTAATACTGATGTTGTCTACATGCAACTCATCTTCCAGAGGTTAAATAAGTGATGCTAGTGTTTGTAACCATTCTGTTAATGTTCTCCTTCTCACAGCAGTGTCACTGTCAGCAACTAGTTCCTGTGCTCCTCCCACCTACTCTGCCGCTGCAACTGTCATCACTGTTTGAATATCATCCCTGCTGCGAACATAGATATTTGTAAGCAAAGTAACAACATCAAATGTTTGTTGCAATACCTGATGCTCTGGTGTTTGAGTTCAGCAATGCCTATATTTCAATAAGTATTCAAATGTATGTGACGGAAAGCAAGTCAGCGGATAAAGGTAGAGAGAGCGTGTGTGTAAATATGTTTTCACATTTTTACAATGTATGTTACTGGTGCACCACCTCTTCTACTACTCCATTGACACTACAACTACAAATCACAGCTGCAACTGTAGTATGAGTGAGCTGTAGTCACTGCATCTATGCTAATGTCATTTACTGTGAAAACATAATAAACTCCTTGTTTTTGTAGCATCATTATTCTTATCTATGTGTGTTATATTTTTTCAATGCAAATTGCTTTGAGTTAGCCTTTGAAGGCAGAATAGTGCGCTATAAAAATTCACTGATTCATAAGTAAAAAGTAAAATAATTACACACTAAACTAGCAATTGAATATAACGATTATGATCATGATGATAATAAAATAGCAATATAAGCTCATATAAATAAACAAAATTTCAAAATAACATAAACATATGATTCAGGAATACAAACACCAAAACACATAAGAAAATCAATGAAAACTGTTGTTGTCGAAGCCAAAATATAAAACACAAAACTTTGAGAGGAAAATCTAGTTAGCACTTTGAACTGCAGGTAAGCAAATGAGATAAAACAATTGTTTACACAAAACATTCCATCCTAAAGACAAGTCAGAAACGGAGTATGTATTACAGTAAAAAACAAAAACAAAAAATAGAGATACTGTAAAAAGAAGAGAAGAATATTAATGCGTAACAAATCTCACGCATGTCCTTCTTGTCCTTATTAAAACATGTCTTCAGCTCTTTCAACAACATCCCCAAGAGATGCTTTCAAGTCAGGAGCACGAGGTGTTATGACCGCCTGCGGTACAATCTTTAGCGACTTTAAGTTGACACATGATTCGTTTCTGTCTTTCTTCTTCTCTAGCACGCCGTCGCCGCTCCAAGTAAATGTTAAAGGTGTAAAGGAAGGGGTTCAGCGCCGAGTTTACAGGTAAAATAAAAATAGCCATCGCCACATTCACCTCTCCCGAGATGGGAAAGTCATAGGTGGCGAGAATTGCCGTCAAACCCACAGGAAACCAGCAAACAAAGTCCGACATCACTACAGTGATTAGCCGTCGTGCTACAGTAATGTCTTTAGTAGCTTTGGATGTGCTGGACACACACATGGAGGTCGCGCGTATAGACCAGTAAATTAACACCTGGCCGATAAAAATGAAAAGAAAACAAATAAAATTCAAAACAACCATCACAATAAAAGAATAGTTACGACCAGGGAAATCCACCCTCGATGTAGGAAGTGGAATACAAATACTAGTCTGGCTGTAAAACTGCCAGTGTGACGTCATAGGAAGACAAGGGGTCACAGCTAAGGTCACACCTGCCAGCCACACAAGTCCGCATGTAAGCTGTGCTGAACGTTTCCTAAAATGAAAGGAACTAAAAGGGAAACGAAGAACCAAGAAGCGGTCAGTAGTGATTAGAAAGATGATAAAGACAGATATCTCCATGGACAACAAACACGTGAAGCCTGCAGTCTTGCACAAACCGCTGTTTCTCCACTCCATGTCCTCCCACAAGTAAGAGCCTCTGTACCTGTGATCGGCCACACCGATAATGAGTAAATACACACCCATGAGACAGTCGGCCACACACAGGTTGGTGACAAAGACATCATAGCCCACGTTACCTGTGCTGTTGTGGAAGATGAAGCGGTAAAGCAGTGTGCCGACATTTCCTAGTAAGGCCAGCGAGGCAAAGATGGCGAGTGCCACGCGGTACAGGTTTGAGCGCAGCAGATCGTCACAGGAAGACACTTCATCGGAGGGAGCGTGACAGTTGAGCACGTTGAACCCTTGGGGTAGTGTCGCCGGACAGCACAGCTTGTAGTTGTCAGCATAAACTGTCTCTAGTCGGGACAGAGCATGGAATATTTCCTTTGGAAAAATAGTGATTGGGCATTCTCGCAGATCTAGCACGCGCAGGTTATTCATCATAGTAAAACCTTTTCCTGTCACGTGATTTATAGGACTCCCGGAGAGATTTAATGAAACTAAATATGAGAAGAAGGTGAATATTTCAAAGTCAATTTCTGAAATTTGTATCTTCGACATTTCTAAGACTTTGAGAGGAGTATTTTCAGTAAATGTTTGAAAATTAAGGTGTTTTAAAGGATTGCTGCTAATCTTCAGGTGCACTATATTTGTCAGTCCAATAAAAGCATTTTTACTTATATGAGTTAACTCATTGCTGCTGACGTCCAGAATACGTAGGTTGGGCAACACGACTTCGTGCAGCTTAGTTAAATTACACTCGAGAAGAATGAGATGAACGAGGAAGGTGTTGTTCCACAGGTCAGCGAGGGTCATCGAGGTCCCACTGGCATCAAGATATCGAATGTTAGAATAGTCAGCAGCATGGAAAATGTCAGAACAAATGAAGGCCCAGCCATGACAGACACAGTTGTGTGGACATGTTTGCTTACACAGTATTTCATCATCACGTTGAGGACAATGGTAGATCCCGTCACACACGTGACTCTCGTGAACACACACCTGAGAGGCGCGACAACGGTAGAAGCCGGGACACGTGTACCTGTCACATGCCGCCTCGTCCTCGTGACCAGGACAGTCGTAGAGCCCGTTACAACGGAGGTAGACAGGAAGGCAGATCTTATGAAGGCTTCCGCATATAAAGTGTGAATCAGGACAAGAAAACTCCGACAGTTCAGTTGTGGTGTAATTAGTAAAAATAAACAGTCCTTTCCGAAAATCAAGCCTTACAGAGTCTGGTAACAACAAGTCTGTAAAGTAATAACAGCCGAGTGAAGTTTTTGAGGCACACCGATGTTCGTCTGCATTGTCATCACAGTCCACTTGATCGTCACAGACCTTCGTCTGATCAACACACTGCCGATAACACAGGCTGTCAGGCAATGTTGTCAGTAAAATTAAGTTACACATAATCGGATTCATAAAAACATTTTTTCAAAATTTGTTACATGAAGTTTCCAGAAAAAAATAAAACCCTGTTTTAGCGATACTTGCCGATAAAGAAACAGATTTTTAACCAATTATTACCCTTACTATATAAGTCAACTGTAAAATATATTATTTTTGATTATGATACATGTTACAAATGTAATAATTTGAGCATGATGTTACATCACAATAATTACTTTTAGAAATATGAAGGAACATGTCATTAAAAAGTAAGATTGGGTTAAATAATAGATACTAAGATATGTCAACGTGTCCTTAATGCGAAGTATTTTGCTTTAATGTGCTTAAAACCAGGGGAACGTCTGTGTTGTCTTTTATTTTTCCTTGAGGCTAGTACCCTGGAAGTGCCTGAAAATTCTATCCGCGAGTATCGGAAATAAGAGCTTATCAGAGAATATAGCTGTTGCAGCTTTATTAATTAGCATCCTAGAACCTACCTGCGTGTGTCTTTTCAACATGATTGAAGTTGTATTACTCGTGACAATCTCCTACCTTTGTGTGACCGCAATTCATAACATCAGTAGCTGTAATTTAAGCTGAACCTTTTTGTTTTATTTTTACTTTTGAGTAATGGAATAATTTAAAAACCTTTCTACCGCTGCACATGACAGACGATGTACTATTGCATGGTGGGAAGACGCAGAAATCCTCGTCACTTCCGTCTTTACAGTCAGGCCGATGGTCACACACTAACGTGTAGGGTACGCTATACTGTACAACGCTGCACTTAAAGAACGGCGGAAGTGACGTTAGTGGTGCCGAACAGGAAGTCATGTCGCCATAGTTACCAGACCAACAGTCAGAGGCGCCATCACAAGCCAGGAACACGTGAGTGAAGTGATTAGCGGGGCATCGGATGTACGCAGCCTGGTGAACATTGGATGTTTGAAGTTTAGACATCGCTGATATCTACAGCAATGACATCATCAGGTAGTACAACAACAATAAACTATCACACTGATATCTACAGCAATGACATCATCAGGTAGTACAACAACAATAAACTATCACACCGTGATATCTACAGCAATGACATCATGAGGTATTGCAACAACAATAAACTATAGCACAATGATATCTACAGCAACGGTATTGTCATACATTATACACGGTAACACTGATCTAAAAAATACAATATACTTACTTTACTTTTCAAATCTTATGATATTATGAATGCTTACCTTGCTACGCAATTGCCAACATATATGTCGAAGAGACGTATGTGGTATCCAAACAGTTGATTGTTTTCAATTAAAGAAAGTACTAGGATACCATTACGTGGACTTCTACACAGGACAGGGTTGTTACTGACCTTTGACCATATGTCAGAGGGATGCTGTGTAGAAATCACTGGCAGCTGTTCTTGTCTACGAATACCTGGAAGCTGGCACAAGCGACACGAGATGGAGGTAAGAAATTTACATTCAACTCTCACAAGGTTATGAAAAGTCATGTGTTGCCCCATAGAACTCATTGCCATACTGTAACAATATTGTACACCAAAAGTATATAATGTATTGTTCATGTGCGCGACAGTTTGATCAAGCCACTGTAAGCTTTTTTCATACCTGAAAAATAAGAGCAATCAGTTGTTAATAAGTTAGTTAAACAAATTAACATTGGTGATAAACTTAAAGAAGCCAAAGAACGACAGTCTACCTTACAAACCTGAGCTGTAAATGTTTACTTACATTGGTGATGATGTAGGAGGCATGGTCGTCAGGCCAATGAAAATACTGTTGTTCGTATAAAGACTTCGTATTAGTGTCGGCAGACGGTCTTTCAATCTCCTCGTACTCAGACTCACTAGTTGTCCTCCACGTTCCTGGCACCAGTCGTTCTCGAGGTCCCAAGTCGAGGATTGGTTTACACTCGAAATACCAATACATCGCCCGTCCACCTGAAACACTCCCTGTTTGAATGTGCCATCACCCTGCCAGCAACCACCTTCTGCCTCCTTGTCGTTACAGTCAAACATCAAGATACAGGGAGTGTCCTGCCACATGTCCGGCCAGTCTGTAACCGAACAGTTCCACCTGTCTCCGGACAGCTCAGCAGGTGGTTGTGACTTGTGTTGATAACTAAAAGTTATTGTAAAGTCATTTACTTCAAATGTCTGATAACTTACAAGTTCTATAAGGACCCACCCAGAATAAAAAGCAAGGCCATTGCAACTATTTCTCGGTGATGTGCATAACTCGTACGTTAAGGTGTTGTTGTTTGTGCCAAAGGTCACTTTATCAGAGTATATCTTGTTCTTGCAGATATAATTATCAAGGATAAGACGAAGGACGATAATGTGGTCAACTGGAGCCGTCAGGCGTCGAGATGTTTTGACAAATGGTGGAAATGAGCCGTTGTTTATCCCGTTTTTCATCTCAATTTTGCCTGTTAAACATTCGAATGTGAAATCAATATTGACATAAGAATAAAAATAATAGTAAATAATTCTAATTAGACTCTTAATCAAGACACATCAGTCCTGCACACCTTACTGTTAATAAACACTTTCACTATCATGCATGCTTCACTGTATTTGTCGTGGATGTAGCATCTACATAAAGAACTGTGAAGATAATGCTTGTGACAGGAACTGCATCTTCCAACAGACACCCTGTTTAACCTCAGTAAGAAGATCGAATTTCCGGAAAGACTGCAGAGGGACGGCAACGAAAAACTAAACGTGAAGATCGCAATTATCTTATTGCCACTGGTGCTGTTGTTGTTTGTGTCCTTTGTCAACAAGCTAAGTGACAGGTTAGTTTGGACAAGTAACTCACGAATATCTTGTGTGTCAAAGCTCACATTGCTATGATATACATGCTGCTGCTGACGGCTTAAAATAGCATAAATAAAGGAACAAGGCTGAACGATCGTCTCCATCAGTACTAATTAATTTTGTCTAAGACTGCATCGATGTCTCTAATATAAAATAATATTGCAGTAACTAACCTGATGTCGAGGAATTAAAGATGATTTCAAGCTGTGGGCGACTGGACTCTGACAGTGGGCTGATGTTTACCGCCATTTTCAACGGACTCAGTCTTTTCAGCAGGGTTATATTTAAGGTCAAATGAAAGTGAACAGAATTGGAACAGACAATAAATGTTCGAGGTAAAAACAAGTGACAGCCAGTGAATAGTGTGACACCTGAGCCGTCAAGTACAGTGATGTCGACAGCGGCACAGTTTGTCCTCGGGTATGTCACAACCTCAACAGCCACCATCCCCTGGGGAACACTCACATCCACTTCGCAAAACAAAGAGTCATCAGACAAAGATTGATGAAGCTCCTTGAGATTAAAAAACCAGTTAATAATGCCATTCTTATCGATGATATGATGTCTAACAACGCGGTTAAAGCAGTTGTTGAGTTGTAGATGGAGATCGGAGGACCTGTCACTCGTTCTTGTGGTCTGGGACAAGTTGCGTGGTCTGATCACGTGGTCCACCACATGGACACCAGAGTCGGGACTGGAAGTGGTGTTCATCCGTGTGCTGGTGTCCTGACTGTCACTAGAATGTGGTGGCTGTTGACTGGCATGGTACAGGTAAACATGGCTTGTGGTCTCGGGATGTGAGTCTGGATGCTGTACTGCACTGTGTGCAGTGATGCTCACCTTCCTTGATGAGGTGCCATCTCTCACTCCGCTGGCAGTTTCTGTGAGGAGGCTACATAGAAACTGCAACAACACAAGAATAACAAATGTTCTCACGTTTATGGCCATGAAGCTACGACTTTTATTATGTTTGAAAATAAGCCGAAACGTGGATATCCTGTATCGTTCATCAGCTGATCTTCAACTTTTACTAAAGAAATTGCCGATGGGTTTGAAAACAACAGACGGACGATGATCTTTAAGTGGTTGAAGTTATTATGTCTTTGAAGTTCCTTCGACTCCTTTATAAACACCCCGAAAAGCATATTTTAAAAATAGTTTTTAAAAAGTAAATATTTTCTTTTATTGGTTTTACGATTGATAATTATTTCTTCAACACTGTTGTAAATCGAATAGCAAGTCGTTTGTAAAGGTTTATAAACCTATTTTTCTATGAAAATATGGCTTGAAACTCTAAAGTTTTTCTTTCTTCAGCTAAAGTTACAATTATTTTTCGTCTTACCGTAAAACGCGTGTTTTTGTTGACTATTTTCTTCTGATAAAGCATCTTCACTACTAAGAATGAAACCTACAGTAACATATCTCAGTACTTTTTATTCTGGTTATTTATTCTATATTGCAATTTTCAATGTGAGTAAGTGGTAAAGAAAATTATCTTTGAAAAGAACATAGGGATAAAAGAAAAAAAAAAACACATTCTTTAATTTTCTTTGTAATTCAAGTAAATACATTTGTACTACTGGATTTACTTTGGTATAAAAATATACGGACAATTTTCTTCAGATGTTCGTCAGTTAATATTTTTTTCCTGATACTGAGATTGACTGAGAGAATTACACGTAAAGCTCAGCACACGCCTCAAACCAAAAACAGGTTTGAATTTTTTTATCATTTTGTCAGCGGGGGGAGAAAATCTAATAGAACGACGTTGAGCTACGAGATTGTAAAAGAGAGAAGAGAGGAACGGGTGGGTGGTTTAGGAAGAGAGAGATTCTGATTGGCTGTGTGTGAGACGCACGCGCGACATACGTCACTAAGTATCCCAGCAGCAGCCTGGAGGCTGGCAGAATGCAATCAGACCTTGCAGTGTGTTATCCTGAGACAACCAACACGTCGCCTGTTCAAAGCCCAGTGTTTCTGTACAAATGTTGTTACCTTGTGAGACTGTCAGACAAGAGAGACAGAGACAGTGAGAGAAAGAGAGAAAAAGGGAATTAGTGAGTGTGAGACAAAAAACAAATAATGTTACAAAGGAGAAGAGACAAGGCATCAGATTGCTGGTGGCGGCTGACAAGTATGTCGGTTAGTGTCTTTTCTAAACTTTAATATTTTACACACGAGGTCTTTACAAATAGTCGTGACGTCAGCGTTTCGCACGTGCACTCAACAGTCTTCGCAACGTGAAGCTTTCTCGTTGTAATAGGATTCTGCGCAGAACGGATTTATGCACATTGAGTTTATTTTTCCACCAAGAAATAACTATAAATAGTTTTAGTGGCAAAAGATAAACTTTGTCGTTTTGAAGCAATTTTACTAAATATTAACAAAACTTAAACATCTTTTGATACAATGGAGGAAAGGAAGACCGTTGGAGAGTGTAGCTGAGGTGGCACTAGCCTAGAAATACTCCGTACGCCCCTTCCCCCCCCGCATGTGGTTCAGGTGCTACTGCTTGATCCTGTTTATTAACAATTATGAGAAGAACTCTCAGTGAGTAGAAATATAGCAGGAATACCTTCTGATGTAAGAACTCAGCAGTTGCCGAGAGAGAACAACAGTAGTTTGACTTTTCCCGGCTTGAACAACAAGAGACGGCGAGACGAGACTTGTAAGGAAACAAGTTAATGTTTAAGTTAATAAGTTAACCCTGCAAGTTTCACATCAATGATGTGACTATTGCACCTTGTGGTAGTTTCGGTTTTTCTTTTTAGCTGAATGCTTTGCTGTCTTCTCTCAGTTTAGTGCGTATGGGAAACATGACCGTCTCCACTAAAGCTCGACAGTCGGGTGGTGTCGAGGTCGTAAGGTGAAGGATGCGGGGAGGTAAAAGGAAAAGCAACAGAATAAAAGTTATTGAGTTTAAGTAAATAGTTCAGCTCATCTAAAAAAGATTAAACTAAAGACATTTAGAACAGGCAGGGTCAGTTCTATCATCAAGCGAACATGGCGTCCCCTAGGGCGCAATCACGGAGGGGAGGTCGCAAAAATCGTCTTCTGTTTTTTTTAAAAATATAAATAATGTTTGGGGAAATATAATTTTCAGTCAATGACATTAGCAGGACACGTTTATTCTGCTCGTAATACAATCACCATGCTAGTTTGTCAGTCCTTGTATTACAGGAAAACGCTATCACTTGAGGGGGCAGTGACCAGTAACACGATTTGTCTGTTTACCTTAGTAATATTTCACTATTAATAAATATTATTATTATTATTATCTATTTTGCTTGTACGAATGCGAGTGGCTGAGTTAGTAATGTTTTAAAATAAACAAAACACTGAGTGAGCGGATCCGTTACAGTTCTGTCTCTAGTCTTTATCACGTGACAGTCAAGGTTGGTGAGGTCTGTAGGAAGGAAGGCAACGGAAAAACCCGAGTGGATGAGCTCGTGTGGAAGGAAGGAATGTTACAGTGATGCACATACAGCTGAGCTATGATGTTCGTTTGTCACCAAAGATCATTATTTACACATCGATTGGCATTGTCTGCGGATTGTCGAATGACTGCTAAATGTTTTGATTGTATGTGAGCTCGCGATAGCAGATCCTGAGTCCTGAGACAGGCCACTGCGATCATGAGTAGCAATGTGTAGCCTATGTTTATTTATCATTCATGTGTTAGGAACAGGGGGTTGTTGCCCCTGTCTCTTGTTAGTCAGAGATTATTGCCCTTACCAGTATGTGAGCGTGCTTGCTGCGTCGTGGTTTCGCGTCAGAACCCGACGTCATTTTATGACGTAATATTAGATTGTAGTGGGAGTGAAAAATTTTTGGAAGAGAGCAGACGGCTGGAAGAAGGGACGAGGAGCGGACAGAGTGTATGGATTGTCCGTTTTGGGAGCTTGTGTGTTGTTCCAGGATAATTATTCGTGGTCGCCACCTAGATGTCGGCCAAGAAAGCATCTACCCTTTATAAGAACTGAAAATTGTGAGAATTTTCAAGAAGAGAAGAACTGTCAAACTAATCAATGTACGACTCTGTTAAGACGGAGAACAAGAATCCTACAACTGTGGATTTCAAGAAATGACATGTCGTAAAGGAAAAAGACTTATCGTTGTTCAATGTGTAGTCAGAAAAGGAGAGTGACTACATCATTAACATTGGGATGCAGTATAGTGTATGTGAAATCCAGGGAGGATTTTACCAGAAAGTTTATTCTTGGGCGATCGCTTCGGACAGAGTGGGAGTATGAATAAGTGTGAATAACAGAAGCCAAACTGTAAGTAGCAATTTGAGAACTTTTCGAAAGAAAAACGGACGACCAACTGAATTGAACGACGCCGCAAAAAGACATTTATTCCGATGTTACACCGTATATGATTTTCAATAATGTATGTGTTTAATGTTAAATGTTGAATTATAAATCTTATTTGCCCACGACAAATCTCTGTGATATCTGTGTGAAAAGAACACGCGTGGGGACGTGCATACATATGACCTGACAATATGTTACAGTCTTTGTGTGTGTGTGTGTGTGAGTGAAAGAGATGATACAATCGAATGGAAAATAGCATCACTACGGGCCAAATGATGAGGAGGAGGAAGAGGATGATGATGATGATGATGATGATGATGATGATGATGATGATGATGATGATGATGATGATGATGATGATGATGATGATGATTTTATTGCCCTTTGTAGCGGCGACTGTGATTTTTACATAACCTCACCCCCACTCTCTCTCTCTCTGTTTGCACACCGCATGCTCTCCAATGTATCCACAGCTTTTCTGCAACATTTTTATTCACACAAAAGTTTTCTCAGATTTCGATTCAAGTTTTCATTCTTTCCTGTGAAGCGTCCGCTATTGTTCCTAGGACAGGCCCGGGGAAAACTGCCATTGTACCCTTCCAGCAGGTGAGCACGTCTGACGTCACGTGGTCTTTGTGTTTCACTTGCACCCTGAAGATAATTTGATCGTTAACAAGTAATAAAACAGCACGATCTGTTTACTGCCGAAAGTTTGTTGTTGTTTTATTATCAAGCTACATGTAGCGACTTTGTGGGTGTACAGGGAACATGGTGGTAAGTGGCTCAACCACTGCCCTACAGGTCCGCTCACCTGTCGTTTTGATGTCAGTGTAGACTGTGTAGTAATTAACTACGAGACTCTCCGCTTTGTGGTGACGTCATGGCGACTTTCAAATATTTTCAGGAAGAGTTACTTCTCCTGACAGCGGACAAACAACGTGCCTAGTAGCTTTATACTGTGCATGTGTCATAGTTAGATGTAGATAGGGCGGAGTCGTGTCCCTCAAAACTTACCCTGCACATATTAACCTCACGGGTATTTAGACAAAGGTGACCAAGAAAGTGCGCCCTGAATTGCTGACTACGTGACAGACCATTAGACAGACGACATCGTCACGACTGACATGCTTGGGATCAAAAGCTAGCAACTGGGTGGCCCCCGCCTTACATTGGGGTGGGCACTGCCCTGCGAGAGGTATGTGATTTTGGATGTGAGAACACTCGGGTCTTATCCTCACCCCCTTGGGGAACCTTAAGGTCTAGCTTATGACTGCATTGTTACATGGGGGACTACATGCTAATGTACAAGAACGATAACTCCTTGTATAAACGCTCAGACTACCAGGCTTCACCCTGAGTACAGGCATGTACCCTGTGTACGTTAATCAAGTAATGATTGGTTGACCATCGTGTCAGTCGAGCTCACGGACTGGCAGGACTGCTACGATTCCGACTGACACCAGCTATGGGAATGACGACGATGAGGAGGAGGAGGAGGAAGTGGAGGGAGAGAAGGAGGAGAAGTACACAGTACAATCAACTTTATTCTGCTCTTTTTGATTTAACAAAATTTAACACAAGTAAGCGATGTATTATTTCAGGAAAACTTAAAGTAGGTTTTTAATGGATACTTTCTCAAACTGTCAAAACATTCATTCCAAAGCAGAAGGAGGGTTTTTAAATCAAACATAAATTTTTTGCGGAACTTCGGAGTTATATTTTTTCGTATTTTCTTACTGCAGATATCAATCAGTCATTCAGACTCATGTTGTGTTAATAATTAAATAAACACACAGATTGATAATGGTAGTATTCATATATTTAGTATTTATTAATAACTATTATTCGATTATGTTCACGTAATGCAAAGAAAGTATTATGTACCCGTAATAAATAATAACAAATACCCCACATTATATTAGCATCTTCACTCACATTTCAGTGTTTTCGTCTTAAGTGTACCAGCTCAATTCCTTTCTCGTGCAACTATCAACATCACGGGTACTGCCAGTCCCATCATTCTACCCGTGCACGATGTGCAACGCTTGTACGGAGCGCGTGCGTGTCAGGCGTACAGGTTGTCGTTGCACATTTCGCAATTTTTTTATTCTACAAAAACCAGAAAATCTGGAAATATCGAGCTCTTAAAATATCCAGTCAGTTTGAAAATGAAATTCTGTATTTATAAGGGTGGTAGAATATGCATTGTCATGTGACAAAATTTGATGCAACTGTTTGGCATTAATAAGTGTTTAGGAAGGCGACCTTTACTGTGACTTTTATAATTAAACTAGTTGCAAGTTTAATTTCCTACATCAAATATTTCTAACAAGTTTACGTCGATTAAAAAAATACCTTCAACTGTTTTGTTGGGAATTTCAGCTTTCCTTCCATGTACACACACAAAGTCTCTTGTCAACTGATTTCCCATACAAGACACTTTAGTTGTTAATATGTCTGCAAGATTGTCACATAAAATTGTGATGTACAAAACTCGTTACTAACTAATCCTGATTTTTAAAAAGTTGTAACAGTAAAAAATGTAACAGAGTGGAGATAAACAGAAGGACCCAGTGATGTCAGAACTGATCAATGGCTGGGGCAGTACCAGAGTAACTTTTAGTTTTCCCGGGGACTGCTGGAGGAACAATAGCGAGACGGGGAGACGCGCCTTAGAAGGAGACATCAAAGCTTGAGTTGAAATGTGAGAAGACTGGCAGCAACACCCAGAAGCTGGATGATGTGTGCAGAAAAGACAACGAGAGAGAGAGAGAGAGCTGAACCTAGCCTAGTACAGATGGTTGAACTGCCTGGTAAAGGAGCTAGACATCCATCAGTCCGTTCGTCTGTCCGTCTGTTTGTTGAACAAACAATAAAGTCTATGAGCTTTGGTCGGTTTATGTGACATTTTGACAGCAGACATTCTTCTCTTGTTTTTAGCAACTATGCAACCATCATTAATATATAACTAAACAAACTAGGATTATCATACACACTACAAATATGAAAATTAAAGCATTAATTACACGAAATTAAATTTGATAGGAGTTCCCAATCACCATACTGATTTTCAGAATATAGAAGTAAAAAAAATTAAATTAATTTACTGCATGCAGAGATAACCGTTCATCTTAATATGACTGAAAATCAATCAATCAATCAATAACTCTGAAAAGGTTTACATTCGTTTTCTTCATGGTGTAAGATTAGTGGAGAATAAATCGCAGAAAATGTAAGAAATGTAATTATTTAATTTTCTGCAATACATAACTAAAACTAATAATAGCACAGCGAGATAAGGTAGATGTCCAATGTTCATATTGTATTCATTGTAGACTGACATCGTACTTTGTTTTTAAGCTGTAACATATTAATTTGAGTTCAAAAGCTATAAGATAATACTACTTGTTTATTTGCATAAAAGTTGGTCAAGGAGTGAAAAAGGATGGTTGATCATAATCGTTAGAGGGGATACGTAGTAAAAATTTCCTATTTACATAAAAAAAATCATATAAAATCGCTTTGTTACAGTTCTTTAACAGCTAAAATAATTCGACTTGGAATTTATCTGTAATTAAAATGACTTAGAAAACCACTTTGATATGGAACATATTTACCTTTCTTTTTAACTTCTTTTTTCTCGTTAGACAATGGATATATCATAATTCCGTGCATAGTACAATACAAACTTTTAGTTTTCCAGGGGACTGTGTGGGAGTTAATGATAAAAAGGAATTAAGAGTGTAAAGAATAATCTCAACAAAGAATATCGTGTTGATAAATATTAGAGATAAGAATTTTTTTTTATTTTGTTTCTGTCAAAGAAAAGTGAGTGTTGATACAACGAAGATACAAGAAAAAGCAGGAAGTGTCTCATCTTTATGTCCATTGACTTTATTCCACAGCAATGAATGAACGATGCGGCCAGTCCCTTAAATGAATGTAAATAAATATTGTTGTAGTTTTCTTTATAAGATATGTGCGTTCAGCGAGCAATTTTTATTTTAAGATTACAATTCTGAGATGAGGGTGACAGGGCACAAGACATTAAAAGCAATATAAATTATAAGAATTTTAGAAAGAAAGTAACAGAAGTAACAGTAATAAGAGAAAGTAAATGTGACAAAAGGCTATCGAAACTTAATTTTGTAAATTGTATTTTTATTTTATTGAGGTTTTGTTTTTAATTTGAATTAATAACTACTTTAACCTATTTCTATTTTTTTTATTTCACTATAATTTTTTTCAGAATTATATTTGTGTATTGCCTTTCATAGCTTGAATATTAAAAATGTTATATTGTTGTTTAATGTTATACTTCTGTTTCTTTACACAATACTATCACTGCGAATGAAAAAAAAAAATGTAAAAAAAAATTGTAAAGATTTCAATCAACAATTACTTCGTGAAATGACGGGTTTCTGTTATGGTTTCAATAAATAAGCTAAAAATGTAGCTTTTGGGGTCCTTTTTCTATCTTCGTCCTCCATGGTCATTGCTCTACAAAGACCGTTAGGCAAGCCAGCAAGTTTGGAATCAAATCCTACAACTACTAGCAGTCTGTTGCTAGCGGCTTCTCTCTCTCCTTTAATCTCATGATGAGTCTGTCCTGTCATTATCCCTTTGTTGATTATTGTGTAACTAACTAGTGTTACCACAGCGTCTTCTCTGTCTTGTGTACTTCATCCGCATCATTGCCTGTCTTTTTGTTCTTTGATGTTGTTTACATTCATTTAGTTTTTGGGGCCGGAAGGATGGACCGAAGGTTGACTACCTTCTCTGTGACAATCATCTGTAGCGAGCGGTGGTTTGTTCCTCTTTCTGTTTTTCTCTCTGCACACGGCATACACTACCCTACGAGCCACACCTTTGACTTTATTATTTTTATTCCAAGAAAAGTCTTCTCAGGTCTCAAGCTTTCATTCTTCCTTGTCAATGGGGTTCACTGTGTCTGCTATTGTCATCAAAGGCAGGCTCTGGCAAAACTTTCTTTGTACCCTTCCAGCAACTGAGCAGTTCTCACGTCACGTGGTCTTTGTGTTTCACTTGCACCCTGTGGTTACTTTAATCGTCAGCAACTATTAAACAGCGGGACCAGTTAGTAATTACTGTATGATGAACTCGTTTCGTCTTTTTATTATTCTGCGACATTCCTTTGCATGTAAAGACTGTAGATGTGTGTGGGACGTGGATGTTTGAGTGGCTAAAACACTGCCAGGCAGCTCGCTCACCTGTGGCTTTGATGTCTGTGTAGCACTTACCTGACAGACGCTCCGCCTTCTGTAGTGACGTCATGACCAATCGCGTGGCGACTAGGAAATTTCTGGAGGAAGAAAGACTTAGTCTGAGTTTGGACAAACAACGAGCCTGGCAGCAACACATTCGTTGATTTCAGACAATCATGAAGGAAAGATGAACCTGTAATTTGTGCAACAACCACCCGAAGTACTCGGAAAGATTTTAAAATGGACGAGTGCCATCTGGCTGTCTTGATGTGACGTCGCCTTACATCTAGAAAAAGAAAACGTTGAAACCAGAGTCACCTTTTCTAGTGGGAAATCTCCTACTGTGATTTTTTTCACTTCACTTTACAGATGACCTGGATATTTACTTTACGATCTTCAACTACTTTCATTTTGTCGCTTTTTCTTTTACTCCACCCCCCCACCACCACACACACATTTTGCAGGGGACGAAAAGAGAAATAAAATATCATTAGATGCAATAGTCAGATCACTGATTGAGGTCCTTTAGGGGGTCGTTTGGCAAGAGTGATGCTAGAGACCCCACTTCATCAGGACCAGCTTAGTTGTGAAGGCGGCGTCTGCGTCCTCAGACTCATGTTCAGTTACTTTTCCCGACCTCTCCATAGAGTCAGATACCCGTGACTTACACCTGGGTGGATTTGGGGAGATTTGCTGCACTACACTAACATTGAACCTGCATTCATTTGTAATCAGACTTAAAGATTACTACCGGGCTATGTACAGCAATTATGTGAGTTTAATAAGCAATTTATTCGATTTACCGACTTCATTTATAAAAGGTCATGAGAAGAATCTAGTCAGCTGGAAACTTGCAGAATAATCTACAGACAGACAAACAGTTAGACGCACGGACTGATAGACTGAAAGACTCTTTGTCCTTGACAGTTGGTTGTCGTTAGCAGCAGCAGGTCTTCTCTCCCTCCCTCTCTCTACACCCAGCATGCATTGCTACAGCCCAGGTGAGCAGGTAGCAGTGTTTCTTCATTGTTTTTGTTAAAAGCAAAGTTTTGTCAGATTTCCACTAAATGTTTCATTCTTCCTTACAAGTGTCGTCTCGCTGTCTCCGTAATTGTTGCTGAAGCAGAAGCCGGGAAAAGTCAGCCGACTGTTGTACTTTCTCTCTCTCTCTGATGAATTCTTACATCAGCAGGTACTCCTACTATAGTCCTACACATGGAGAGTTGTTTTTCTAATTGTTTTGAAGCAGGATCAGCACCCGGACCATGGAAGTTCGTAAAATGAATTCGGACGAAAGTATCGGTCACCTCAGCTGCACGCTCCAGTAGAACGGGACACTGGCATCACGTGACATGCAAATGAGGTTTTTAACCACAGTGCAATGCGGCAACGATGAACCATTGTGGAATAGTTTGGTGTTACGAATTCACATAAATGATGATACCTGGTTTGTATTTACTTTTATGTAAATACTAATAAAGTCGCCTTAACTACATCTGTCTCATTAAATGTTGTATAGTCTACGATCATTATTAGAATTGAAAAAAAAATTGTGTTTTTTCGGTTGTTGTCTTTGTTCTGGACTGGGATCTCACTCCAGTGTTAAAGATTGCCATAAAAGCCAGTCTTACTAATCTTAGAGTGCGTCCGTTGTCTCAGATCATTCACATGGAGTAACCAACAGTAACCAAACAGAGTTGTCGTTACTGAGGAGATGACTACAGCGCTCCCGAAGGAATTATTTTCCTTTTACGGCCAAACATTACCACATATATTTATTATTTTAGATCAAGAGTGTTATTTCTCACTCAGAATCGTTTAATCTCTGTAGCTATGATCATACCGACTTGTGTATCCTGCTTATTTCTTCCGGGAGCTAAATCCTTCAAGCGCTAATGTTTTGTAATAGTTTTGAAATATTGTATAACTGTACACATTATATTAAGGTTTTATTATCTATTATGAGATACGTTACTGTCATTTTAACAGTAAATAAATGCAGAGCAAAATTATTAAGAAAAATGAGGTTACTGACCAAAGCTTTTCACGCTAATGAGTTCTGCTTGACATGGTCCCGATCTGAGAGAAAAAAAAAAAAAAAAAGAAAGAAAGAGAAATCGAGAAGAAGATGACTCCTTTTGTAGCCGCCACTTACTGAGGTCACTTCCAACCTACAGACACGTGGAATAAACAACAACACTTCGCGACACCGGCGCACTTCTCTAAGTTAGTGATCTCGGTGATTTTGTCTCGTATACCAACGGTAACCAATATAATACCACGTGACAAATATAGGAGCGAAGCACATGAGAAGTGAGGTCCGCATACTGTGAGCACTGACTCACTTCCCATCAGACACACTGCGAGGTCTGATTGCATTCTGCCAGCCTCCAGGCTGCTGCTGGGATACTTAGTGACGTATGTCGCGCGTGCGTCTCACACACAGCCAATCACAATTTTTCTCTCTACCTAACCACCCACCCCCTTCTCTCTCTTCTCTCTTTTACAATCTCTTAGCTCAACGTCGTTAGAATAATTATACTCTTATTCATTCACAAACTGAAAAAAGTCAAATGCTTAAGATTTTTGTTAAATTGAGGTCGGCGCTGCTACTATTTACAATTGTGTCAGTCACTGTAACCAAAAACCAAACAAACTGACGATTGTCTGAGAAAAATTTGACTTTGCTTTGATAAAATTAATCCACCAGAAAAAACATGGAGGAGGAAATTAAAGAATCCAATTTTCTCGTTTCCAAGCAATTTACTTCGCCTGGTATTTTTAAAACTCCTAGATTAAATTATATATTTGTAACATGAATAAAAAATAAATTAGAGTGAACTATAAGGCACAAAGATGTCTTACTGTACGCTTCGTGTTTTATTGTTCGCATGAAAATGCTGAAAAAGAAATAAAAATGTCGTTTTACTTAAATACGATAAATAAGTTTGACTGAAAGTAGAAAAGGGCGGTGTAGTTTCATGCAAAATGGAGAATTAAATGTAGTTTAATGTCATTCGCCAAGTTTTTCTGCTTTTTGCACTGTTGTGAAAAATATTTTTCTTAACTAAAGAAAATGTGTTCTTTTTAAAACAGTGCTGGAATATTGTCTGAGATATCTTTATAACGCAGAGGATTTAACAAAGCAGTGAAGGAGCTTCACAGACATCAAAATGTATTTGACTATAAGATGGTCGTCACTTCATTGTCCCTAGCCCTGTAGCCAGTTCTCTCCGGGTAGCTGTGAACAGACACTGGCTACCCACGGTGTTGGGCTATTTTCAGACAGAACAGACGACTCATCGTCATGGCCAGGAACATCACAACCATCGTTAGCATCCTTTACTTTCACTTTACATCCGGCTCTTTTACACAAACTGCCGGCAGAGTGATGACCCGCGTCACATCAGGGGAGGTGAGCCTCACTCCACACAGTGCAGCTCACCATCACAACTCATATTACTATAGCAGACGAGGCGACCACTCCTACCACACGAGTCAAGAGTCACGACATCATAGTGACGATGGTGACATGAGCACAACGATGATTACTACTTCCGGTCACGACCTCGGTGTCGGGCTGCACGACGTAGTAAACGGAAGTCATTCGTCTCAGAGCTCACGTAAGATGGACAGGTCATCCGACCTCGATCTCGAAATCGAAAATTGTTTTCACCGCTTTGTCAGACATACCATCGAGAAGAAGGGCATCATCAAGTGGTTTTTTGATATTGAAACATTTTACAACCCATTTTGGAAAGGTGAAATTTTGTTTTGCGCCGTGCATGTGAGTGTTCCCCAAGGGATGGTGGCTGCTGTGAAGGTAGAACACTCGCTTACAGATTGTGACTGCGTTAAAATCTCTTTGCTCGACGACACTGATGAGACCATGTTCAATGACGATCCATTTAGGATGCCTAAAACCTTTGTTACCTACTCTCGACTCGTGACCTTTAATTTGACCTTTATTAAACCCATCCTGAGAAGAGTGAAGTCTTTCGAAATGGTCGTACACATCACCACTTTGCCAGAGACTAATCACCCACAGCTTAAAAAATTCTTTAATTCTTCATTATCAGGTTTCCTAATTTAATCAATCTTTTATTTTAGATAAATCAGCGCAGTCATAGGCAACAGTAGTTTAAAAAAACGCTTTAGCGAATAAGTTAATCACGATGATGAAATATTTGTGTTTAACGTTGTTTATTGTTTATTCCCACACTTTATATGTTGTTCCCTATCACGCACTGTTCTTGTTCTTCTAAAGCGACTTGAATTTTATGAGTGAACGACTGAAGCGAGTGTACTTAGGATCGTTTTTTATGCCAGTGCACATTTGATTCTCCAATCATTTACAGGCAAAATTGAGATGAAAGACTTCAGAAAAAATGACTTTCCGCCATTTGTAAAATCCACTATTCAACTGAAGGCTCCAGACCACCACATTATTGTCCTTCGTCTGATCCTTGGTAAATATCCTTGCATGGGAAACACTGATCGCTTGATATTCCACACAGACAACAACACCTTAACGTATGATGTTGCAACTTACAAGAAAATAGTTGTCGTGCCCTAACTTTTTATTCCGGGTGGGTATCCATAGAATTTAAAAGTTATGATTACTACTCTGCGGAGAGGAACTTGACAATAACCTTTACTTTTCAACACAAGTCACAACCACCTGTTGAACTGTCCGGAGACAGGTGGAGATGTCTGGTTACAGGCTGGCCGGACATGTGGCAGGACACTCCCTGTATCTTGATGTTTGACTGTAACGACAAGGAGGCAGAAGGTGGTTGCTGGCAGGGTGATGGCACATTCAGACAGGGAGTGTTTCAGGTGGCGGGCGATGTATTGCTATTTCACTTGTAAATCAAACCTCGACTTGGTCCCTTGACAGTCAATGGTGTCAGGAGCGTGGAATGCAACTGGTTACTCTGAATACACAAAACATGACAGACCGTCTGCCGAGGTTGTTACAACAGCTAGATGTGTCGGGATCCTTTTCCATCGGCCTGAAGTCAGTGTCGAAAGTATCATCACCGATGTGAGTATTTTTGAGGGGTTAGTGGATATGTGATCGTGTCATGATGTCTGCTTTTATCATTGATGATGACCTACACTTTGAATGACTAACTTATTAAAAACTGAGAATTCTTTTTTTATTTCCAGGTATAAACACAGTTTACAGTGGGTTGATAACACTGTCGCACATAACAGGAACACACAGTTTGCTGGACCTCGACAATACTGTTATCATCTCAACAGTGAAGTTATTTTTAGGGACATTTCTGTTAATATGTTCAGCATTAGTTGTGCCGATAATATTTTCATTAATTATCGCATTTGCCAAAGTCCGGTTACCTTTAGCCAACAACAGGTACCAGTGATTTCTACACGACAACCCTCTGGCAGACTCTCAAAGGTCAGAAACAATCCAGTCCTGCGTTTGTGCGCATTTTCATTTCCGTATTCTAATCTTTGAATGAAAGTCGATTGACTTTGTTGCATAAACCATGACATCTATTCTACGTACCAGTCAATTCATAATTACATGATAAAAAAAGCATAATATTATACCATGTGTGAAATAAAATACAAATAGTGTTATTTCTAGACTATATCAGGGTGTGATAGTTTATTGTTGTTGTAATACCTGATGATGTCATTGCTGTAGATATCACGGTGTGATAGTTTATTGTTGTTGTAATACCTGATGATGTCATTGCTGTAGATATCACGGTGTGATAGTTTATTGTTGTTGTAACACCTGATGATGTCGTTACTGTAGATATCAGCGATGTCTAAACTTCAAACATCCAATGTTCACCAGGCTTCGTACATCCGATGCCCCGCTAATCACTTCACTCACGTGTTCCTGGCTTGTGATGGCGCCTCCGCCTGTTGGTCTGGTAACTATGGCGACACGACTTCCTGTACGGCACCACTGACGTCACTTCCGCCGTTCTTCAGGTGCAGCGGTGTGCAGGATAGCGTCCCCTACACGTTAGTGTGTGACCATCGGCCTGACTGTAGGGACGGAAGTGACGAGGATTTCTGCTCCTTCCCAGTTTGTGATAATCCGTCGTTTGTCCTGTGCAGTAAAAAGGTTTGTTTTATATTTCGGTAATTTAAAATAAAAGTTGCAGAAAATAAAGGTTGAGATTTAATCTTAAATAAGTGAACTGATGTCTTGAATGACATCCCCTTACATTGTAATATTCTTGTGAGCTATAGATAATTATACTCATATTAAAAAGGGAGCTCCATTTCTTTATACCGGAACGTTTTCCCCTCTTGGAAAGGAAAACAAATTAACTGTAACAATTAAATATTGAAACAGCAACTTAATAAAAAGCAAAACATTCTCTATCTGTTCTTCGCGATCCTCGTGTTTAAAGTATTTGGACGATCCTCATATTTGGTCTGGCCGCATCAGGACAAAGAAACATTTGAGATAAGGAGTAAGCACATGGCTTTTATGGCTTTAAATAAGAGGCACTAAACAACTTTACACTACGGCCCTCTTGGACCACCCGAAGTTTATGTTTTACACTCCGGTGTGCGCAAATAGTTGTTAGTCTTAATTAAATTATATTTCATTTAGTTTATTATTTTACGGAAACGTTTCTGGAAGAAAGCATCTATTATATAAGCTTTATCTCTTTCTCCAATAAATTACTATTAATATTAATATTATGCGCAAATAACTATAAAACAAATACCTTTATTACGTTCACTAATGTATATTTCGTATTTATGTGTGTGACTAATGTTATGATTTCCGGGTTTGCTTAGTTTATCCCAAAAAGTACATCTGGACCAAAGTAAAAGCTAAGTCTGAGGCAGGTTGCTTGTAAATGCTTTCATTCCAAATGTTTGTAATAACAAAGTTTGTGTTGTTCACAGTGTGTCGATGACAGCAAAATCTGTGACGATCAAGTGGACTGTGATGACCACAAAGACGAAGTCATGTGTCGCGTGATACCATGGTATCTAACTCCTAAATATGAAAAATTTGTTATTACAAAATCTCTAAAACTTAGATTTGCTAAAAGCCATGGAGGCCTGTTCACTTTCACTGATTACGACTCGTCTGACACATCGGCGTTTACTTGTCCTTTGTCCGACTTTATGTGCGCCAGTCTACACCAGGTTTGTCTTCCTGTCTACCTCCGTTGTAATGAGATGTACGACTGTCCTGGTCACGAAGACGAGGCTGAATGTGACAGGTACACGTGTCCCGGCTTCTACCGTTGTCGCGGCTCTCAGGTGTGTGTTCACGAGAGTCACGTGTGTGACGGGGTGTATCATTGTCCACAGCGTGATGATGAAATACTGTGTAATGAAACATGTCCACACAACTGTGTCTGTCATGGCTGGGCCTTCATTTGTTCTGACATTTTCCATGCCGCTGACTATTCTAACATTCGATATCTCGATGCCAGCGGGACCTCGATGACCCTCGCTGACCTGTGGAACAACCCCTTGCTCGTTCATCTCAGTCTAGTCAAGTTGTAATCTGACTGAACTGCATGAAGTCGTTTGCCTAATCTCAGAACCCTGGATCTGAGCAACAATGAGTTAACTCATATAACGAGCAGTCATTTCGCAGGTCTCACAAATATAGAATTTGTAAAGATAAGTAGCAATCCACTAAAAGGGTTTTCTTTTCACAATTTTGTTTACACATCTCCTCTAAAACGTTTAGACATGTCGCATGTCACAATAACAGAAATTGACTTTGGAGCGTTTGTCATCTTCTCGACTTTAGAGATTTTCAATCTCACTAGTAGTCAGATAAAACACGTGACAGGACAAGGATTTGGAAAAATGAATAATCTGCGCATGCTCGATCTTCGCCAATGTCCAATTACACATGTTCCCAAAGGAAATATTCCAGGCTCTGTCCGACTAGAGACTGTTTATGCTGACAACTACAAGCTGTGCTGTCCGGCGACACTACCCCGAGGGTTCAACGTGCTCAACTGTCACGCTCCCTCCGATGAAGTGTCTTCCTGTGACGATCTGCTGCGCTCCAACCTGTACCGCGTGGCACTCGCCATCTTTGCCTCGCTGGCCTTACTAGGAAATGTCGGCACACTGCTTTACCGCTTCATCTTCCACAACAGCACAGGTAACGTGGGCTATGATGTCTTTGTCACCAACCTGTGTGTGGCCGACTGTCTCATGGGTGTGTATTTACTCATGATCGGTGTGGCCGATCACAGGTACAGAGGCTCTTACTTGTGGGAGGACATGGAGTGGAGAAACAGCGGTTTGTGCAAGACTGCAGGCTTCACGTGTTTGTTGTCCATGGAGATATCTGTCTTTATCATCTTTCTAATCACTACTGACCGCTTTTTGGTTCTTCGTTTCCCTTTTAGTTCCTTTCATTTTAGGAAACGTTCAGCACAGCTTACATGCGGACTTGTGTGGCTGGCAGGTGTGACCTTAGCTGTGACCCCGTGTCTCCCTATGACGTCACACTGGCAGTTTTACAGCCAGACTAGTATTTGTATTCCACTTCCTACGTCGAGGGTGGATTTTCCTGGTCGTAAATATTCCTTTATCGTGATGGTTGTGATGAATTTTATTTGCTTTCTTTTTATTTTTATCGGTCAGGTGTTAATTTACTGGTCTATTCGCGCGACCTCCATGTGTGTGTCCAGCACATCCAAAGCTACTAAAGACATTACTGTAGCACGACGGCTAATCACTGTAGTGATGTCGGACTTTGTTTGCTGGTTTCCTGTGGGTTTGACGGCAATTCTCGCCACCTATGACTTTCCCATCTCGGGAGAGGTGAATGTGGCGATGGCTATTTTTATTTTACCTGTAAACTCGGCGCTGAACCCCTTCCTTTACACCTTTAACATTTACTTGGAGCGGCGACGGCGTGCTAGAGAAGAAGAAAGACAGAAACGAATCATTTGTCAACTGAAAGTCGCTAAAGATTTACCACAGAGAGATCTTTAAGAATGAAATGAAACTTTTGTTCCCCGGATATTGTGATCACATTTAGAGAGGTCTAATCACTGCTTCTGAAAAGGAAATCAAATTTATGATTTGTTAAACAGAAATTCCTCTGTTATCGTATTGTTTTCAATTTGATTTTCGTTCTTTGTCTCATTGCTACACAAAGTCGGTTTCTGTGTGCAGCAGTGCAAATGTTTGTTTTTTTTACTTGAGTTGACAAAATTATTAGTTTGCAGACACATCTATTCTCAGGTAAGGGAGAATTATTTTTTCTGTCTCGTCTTTTCTACAGTGCCTTGTGCATTGTGCTCTGCTTTAATTTTCTCATATTTTGCAGGCTTTTGTATTCTCCAAGTGCGTTTTTGTTTTAGTTCGATCTATCATTGATATGAATAGACAAATAGTTTATTTATTATTTTTGTGTTACTCTTTAAATTGCCTGGTTTCCTTCAAGCAGAGGGTTTAACAAGTACTCAGTAAAAGTACGGTGGGCTGCAATAAATTAGTTTTTAAAATTCGTTTGGAATCTTAGAAGAAACATAAACACTATGTAACGGGACGAACGTACACTTACTTTGCATAAGCACGACGACAAACACACACAAGGCCAGACGAGCCCCTGCAGATGATGATGATAATGAAGATATTTGTAGGTTAATCGAATGGAAGAGACACAAGTTCAGAGGAATGTCACTGAGACAGTTATAAAGAAGATGACAGAAGAAGACCGTTGTTATCTCCAACTCACTCGGCTATTTTTAAAACAAGTTTTTAATGTGTGACATCTTACACCCTTCTCCCCTCTCCAAACAAACATTATCGTCTATTGTCTAAGTTTAATTTTGTCGCTGTTAATAACAAATATAATGAAAAAGGAAGTGTCTAATCATATCATGATGTTGTGGTGTAAAAGAGGAAATTTATAAACAAAAAGTGGCCGACAATTTGCAAAAGCAATGTGTAAATCTGTGAAACCTTAACTACAAAGGTCTGACTTTCATGTACTAAGAACATAGGAATTTAGAACAGACGAGACGAATATTGTCAGGTGATGACTAGTATAGGGCTGTAGTGTCGGTTTACACGTCTGTTCTATCTACGAGTAAAGCGTACGCGTAGACAAACCCACCGACGAAGGTGGAGCGGCACGGCCACTTACGCTGGCAGTCAGCGCTCGAGGCGGATGTCTGCTGAGTAAACGACCGCTTACGTCACGAGTGGTCACATAATATACAGTCACGAGGTAATGCAAGACGCTAGGTCGCCACGACCATCTCGACGGGTAAACAGACATACCTTGATTACGCCGTAGGGTAGGATAATGGGGCGGATAGAAAGTCTGTTTGCCACCCAAGGTTAGTGGGTAAGGAGGTGGTGTAATGTGGACAGGATAAAGACAAATGGAAACCCCAACTATAATGTATTAGCTAAGGAGTGATTGGATAGATTTAGATAGTGGTACAGTCCAAGCGAAGAGGTGGAATGATTGACCAATCACGAAAGAGTGAGCCGCGCGCAGATGAGAATGTAGCGTCGACGAGAAGAGCTGTACCAAGGTCTGCTCAAGCTGTTCAGGTTCTTCGCTGCAACCGTGCCTGAGAAGTGAGATGACTTCAACACAAACTGACTCCAGAGGCGTGACTGGCTCGCTCTACAGCAGAGTGTATATTGCTTGTTTGATTGAAACCAGTAGGGGCAGGTGAATAAGCGCGGGTCCTTGTGAGGTGCTGCAGTTAAGACAAAGCTTCGACCTAGAGGGACCAGAGAGGACCATGGTAGCCCACGGCAGGACCATAGCCTCTACGGGAAGAAAGGACGCCACGAGGAAGACACGTGACTGACACAGGACAGTGCCAGGACACAGGACACAGGACAGTGCCAGAGACTCAGCGCTGGAGACAGAAAGCCGCTGCAATCGACAGAGTGACCCAAACAGATTCTGGGACGTCGAACAGACGAGGGCCCTCCATGTGCACGAGACCTTTGGTGGGACAAGCTAAGTGGCGAGTGTGTGCTAGACAAGTTAGAGTGCGGCGTGTGGTAGTTAGTGTTAATAATAGAGATTTAGGGGCTAGGGATTAGATAAATAGGGGACACCTAGATAACGATCATATAATTTACATATTAAATTGTATTACTTTTCTGTAATCTGTATAATCGTTTCGATAATTAATAACTTTCTTTAATATGTTAAATTGCCTTGAGTTGTTTATTGGGGTTACGCGTGGTGGGGCTCAACGAGTTAGTTAAAAGTGTAATAAGCAGTTTAGTATAAGTGCACGCGGTAAATGTCGACGTGAGTGGTAGAGATAGATATCGAGAGTGTGATAGGCCGAGGTGATGGAAAATTACAACCTCTGAACATCTCCACGAGCTCTTCCCCAAGAGTTCGCGACAAATATCAAGTAAGCTGACCAAACATTTTCCTTTCTCAAAGAGAAGCAGGAATGAAGAAAGATAGTAAAGTTGATGTAAAAACATTCTGCAAAGTGGTATAGAATGCATTTTCTCTGCTTGGTTTTGTTATTTTAAAGCTTTTCATTACATGACTACTGCACACTGTTCTTATTTAATATTTTTATTGACTAGCTAACTGGATGGGATCAGACATACTTAGCGTTACCTCCCCTTAGAAGACGCTCCAAAAGGACTAGTTAGCGAGAGGGGACGTCACTGGCGCGAGTAACTCTACAATTACTATATTATTCTGCTCATATTTATATATATTATACTCATATTTTATAACCACCTCTTCATTCTGCATACAGGTATTTTTCATTCTGCTGCTGATTCGTATAAGCATTTAGTAGCTGATCGTGTAAACAGCAGCAGTAATGGGATTCGTTTTGTTTGTACACTACGCTTGCACAACAAAACAAATTAATAATGAAGGGGTATCTCTACTCACAACTGTCACTTAATAAGTACACCAGCTGTCACTGTCACGTGTCATTACTGCTGCTTAAGTTCAAACAGCCGCGTGGAGTTTTAAATGTTTCCTTAACTGACCAACCTATGGACTGACCGTCTATTGTCCACGGGTAGTCCAACTGATATCTGGTTTCGGATACTGGAGGAAAACTCAAGCGAGTGGTCAGTGGCCTGAATACATCAGTAGAACGTACGACGTGTTAATGACACAAGTAGATGTTCTTGAAGAATTGAGGAGGAGGAGGATAAAGTAATCTCTGAAGTATAGATGCCAAATGGGCATTCAGATTCTATCGTTTGTTCAACGAATAGACATGTAGACGAACAGATGGACGGACATTGACGGATGGGTGTGTAGCTCTTTTACCGTGAAAGTCACCGCTGTAGCCGGCGAGGTGAAAACTTTCTTTCTCTCTCTATTTTTTTATATCTCTCTTTCTTTGTCTTTTCTGCACACACCATCGATGTCACATCTTCCCTGTTGCTGCCAGTCTTCTCACATTTCAACTCAAGCTTTGATGTTTCCTTATAAGGCGCGTCTCCCCGTCTCGCTATTGTTCCTCCAGCAGTCCCCGGGAAAACTAAACGATACTATTGTAGTGCCCCAGCCATTGATCAGTTCTTACATCACTGGGTAACTGCATCCAGGAAATAAGTTTTATCATTAGCAACTTTTAAAAATCAGGAGGAGTTATTAATACCTGTTATACGCAAGGACTTTTCGCAGATACGACAGTCTTGCGAATACAACTAGGGATTAGTATTCGTTTTATTTGCTCCCGACCCTCGTATCTGCTTATTGAAAAAAGAAAAATCGACATCCGCAACAAGCATCTTTATGATTACTTTTCACTATTACTCTACTATTATAACAGCTAGCACTGTCACGAGTTACTAGGCAACGGTCAGTAGAGTGGATATGTTAGCAGGATGTGAGACATGTCCGCATCACAAGTAGACGTCCTTGAAGGATTCAAGCCTCGTAGTCAACGATTTCACGATTGAGTAAGAAACAAAAAAAAAAAAAGTTCCTTTCCCATGATCACAAAACTTCATATTAAGTGAAGACCTCTGAATGACACAGTGACAATGTCGGGTCCTACCACTCCTTATTTTCTGAATCGACGTTAAATCGACCACAACTGGCAACATCCGGGTCAGCCTATTCACAAACAGTGATATTTTTAGGGCAAGAAAGGAAAATAATTAAATAGATAGCATACCAAGACAACAAATAAAGTCACTTAAAAGCTATCCACTAACGGCAGGCAATGGTTCACCATTTCTCATCTACTCTGTTCATCATTTGGTTTTCTCCTTAAAGAAACCTTTGTGTTTAACATCTGATTCATAGTTGTTGTGTATCAGCTAAAAAAATAACGTGTATAAAGTTGTCAATCGCACATTTTTGAAAAGAGATGCTATTGACATGTTTTTATTGATATACTAAGAATTAATTACTACCATCCACAACTTTAAGATTTTTATTTTATTGTCTTGGTGTGTATGTTGTACGAGGTATATACGAGCATTTTTTATTATGAAATTCATGATCTGAAAGTAGTTGACATTATAAAAAGAGAACATTGCAATTCACGTGGAGCCGTTTAATTTTGTTTTCTTTTTCTTTTTCAAATGAAAAAATATTTATTAATTTTTACTTATGAATATTTGTTCCCCCTGAAAAATAGTGTGTGACAGAGGATAATGAATGTATAGCACGAATGCTGTTCTCTAGCACATGAGTTGAGCTGTGAGCAGGTGGTATGTGCTGGTTAGCAATAACTCACTAATGCTGGTCTTTATAAACATTTGAATCATATTCCAAACCTAGTAACTCAAGAAGTTAAACGTTGAAAGTTGTGTAAAAGAAACTAGTTATTATGTCTATTTGTTTCTTATAAGAAGCATATATTAGCGCTTAAGACATGGACAACATCCGAAAAAGAGAAGAATAAGCAAACATCATATAAATATATGTAAACAAATTAAAAATAGTCATACAGCACAAGGTGTCCGTCAAAAGTCAGGTTGCCGATGTGCTTGTACTGAATTGATCTTTATATAGCAAAATACTTCGATGAAAAAGTTTTTGGTTGTAACCAGAAAGGTATTAAGATACATGGTTTTCTTGTACTAAATTCAAATGAAAATGTGAGCTGGATGAAACGAAAAGCTCATGTTTGTAAAGTAGGTCACGAAGTAGAGATTCACAAAACATTATCTGATCTATATATGCAAATATAAAGTGCCAAGCAGTACATATTTTATTAGAATATGCATTAGAATTTAAGTATTATTCACTATTTTCTTGATAGTTTCGGTTGAGTACAACTCATTGTCGAATTCAGAAACTGGAAACCGCCACAAACATGCCGATTTATCAGCTAAATAATTGCCTGTTTTTAAATAAACCTATGTACTTTATTGGGAGACCTTTCCTTACTTCTGCGGTCAAAGGGAAGCAATCTTGAGTAGAACAAGATCTAAAGGTAGCAAGAGTATCTTCCCTTACCTATTCACCTATTCATTGATTTACTCATTTTGCGACATGATTTCTGACGCTGCACTGCTTGAGAAAAGTTCGCAGACAAAGTAAGAGTCGCACAAGTAAGTGTTTCAAAACTGCTCTTTAGAACTTTGTGGTACAGTTGGTTGTCTTTTTTTGTGGGTTAACATGTAGATATTCAATTAATCTTTATTGGACGTGATGGAGAATCCCCCCGATTGTTATTCTTGGCGTGACGGCGAAATTCCGCAAATGAAATTTCGACTCGTATTTTTAAAAAAGTATGTCCATTAACCTACCATAAAGACAATTATCTGTGATGCTTCGCTTAAAAAGCATTTTTAAAACATTTACGTGGTGCGAATTTAAAGAAATTGTATTCTTTACTTGTAGCAAAATCAAATGAAAGATTGTAACTGTAAGGGACAGAGAATTCACAAATCGGGAAGTAGTTTAAAAGTTAGAAATTAACAAAAGATTACTTGCACAAAATACACAAGCATAAAGTGTCCAACAAACATTAGAAGATCCATTAGAATTTAAATTATTCTTAAAGTTTTCTTCTCATTTTCGGTTGTTTGAGTACAAATCCTTTTTGAACTGAGTAATCGGAAACCGAAATCAACATGGTTCTTGATCAACTGAAACACAATGAGAAACCTGATTGTTTGACTTTTTTAAAGGGAAGTAATTCATAATGGAAGAAGTTCTGAATGTTTTCCAGTAGTTGTCTCCCTTATTTTTATTCGTGCATTACCTCGCAAACTGATGTGTTTTAGAATGCTACTCCTATTTGTGAGCACAAAGTAACCCAGCATTACTAAGCAGCTAAAATGTTCAATGACGAATGATTTTTAAATTTTAATACCTTTAAATTTGATTTGCATAATCAATGGAAAACAAAATAACACATTAAAAATTGAATTCATCCAAAATAATAGTTCACTTACCACAGTTAAAATGAGTATGTCCCAGTTAGCGATGTAAGCAGACAGCCGAAAGAAATTGAAAGTAAGCTATCAATATTTGCGCTCAAATGTCAATTTTCAGCTACCTTTTTTTCATACTTCTATATGAATGGAAAGATCCTACAGCAAAACAGACCGGATGATGATGTTGGTGACACGAGGGAGATTTGTAGGCAGTTCACTTTGGAGGTCAGCAGGATCACGGGATCAGAAGTACATGTGTGCATCGCAACTCGTGCTAACGATACGTTTGCTGCATCCTGCAAGTGTAACAGTTGTGACAACACCTTCCTGCGGCAAGTGATTCCTACACTAGGTACATCTGTCTCTATTGTTGTAGCTCCTGATCCTTACTGGAGACAACAAGTAGTCTTTTGGATTTACTGAAAATGCCAAATCGTGTTCTCGTTTGCGACTCTGTTGATTTCATTTCATTTGAAATGTAGCTAACTTTCAGAAATTCCCAGTTGTATCTCAAAAGTTCCTGGGATTCAGAATGTAACTAGACCCGCCCAATATTATTTCTAATATCAGCTACAACACGATCCAATAAAAAAAAAACCAGAAAAGAATCGACATCATCTTATACAATGCAATCCATTGAAAAGTCTTTATAAAATATGCAAGAATCACGATTCATATTTATTAAGATTTTTTTCTTCATGCTGATGCATGACAAACAGATCTTCCTCTCGCTCTGCCCACCGGAAGCACGAGCGTTGACCTTAGATAAACAGGATTCTAGTCAAGACATTGTCTTCTTCCTGCCATGCAGTTTTGACAAAAGACAACACATTGATTCTAGAGCTGGTTAATTTGACTAGTAAAGTTAAAATAAAAATAGGTTATTACTAATATTAAAATATATTTTTATACATGATAATCCTCCGAGGGCCACAACTTTCCCATCTTTACATAATACTATTTACGTTGAGGACTAAAATAAGCACAGCAGTTAGTGTTAGCCACAAGAAGGTAAAGCCCACGTTATCTAAGGAGAACAGCACTTCCAGGCCAGCAGTAGCCACTCGGTACCTCGGATGATTCATCTTTAACCATAACTGTCTCGCTGAAGTCAACGAACTTTTTACCAAGTGAAAAGACGCATTCCTACACTGACATCAAAACGACAGGTGAGCGGACCTGTAGGGCAGTGGTTGAGCCACTTAACCACCCTGTTCCCTGTACACCCACAAAGTCGTTACATGTAGCTTGATAATAAAACAACAACAAAACTTTAGGCATTAAACAGGTCGTGCTGTTTCATTACTTGTTAACGATCAAATTATCTTCAGGGTGCAAGTGAAGCACAAAGACCACGTGACGTCAGACCTGCTCACCTGCTGGAAGGGTACAATGGCAGTTTTCCCCGGGCCTGCCCTAGGAACAATAGCGGAGACAGCGGGACGCGCCTGACTTGGAAGAATGAAAACTTTAATCGAAATCTGAGAAAACTTTTGCGTGAACAAAAATGTTGCAGAAAAGCTGTGGCTACATTGTAGGGCCTCTAAAAAATAAACACTTGAATGTTGTCATGTGTATGCACTTCATGTTGTCAATTGTCTTCAATACTCCAAAAATAAATATGTTTGATTCCTCTGAAAATTTTAATCAGATAGAAGAAGGCAGCTTGAGAGAAGGAAGGTTTTTAGACGGTGACACGTGACTGAATATTGCACTTGCCACACGATCTTCATCGACTGCTTTGTAAATAACTTTGAAATGAAACATCATTAATAGTTTATCTTTTGCTACTAAAACTATTTATAGATTTTTCTTGATGACAAATTCAATATATAAGCATCCATCTCGCCAGAAACATATTACAGTGACAAAAACTACGTGAAGCCGTCGAGATTGCACGTGCCAAACGCTTATTTGCTGATTCTCGTTGTAAAGTGCGATAACTTAGCCTAGAGACTAACTGACATTATTGACAACAACAAAACAAGTCGGTGATGAAGCTTCACTTTGGTTCCCTGTTTGGTTCCCTCCACGCGTCGACTGCACGCGCAAATAGTTTTTTTTTAACTCAATTTCTCACAAAAGCCTCGTGTGACAAGCGCTGTATTCTAGAGAAGAGATCAACTGAACTGATTATCGACAACTAAAGACGCCGGCACCTGCAATGTGATGTCTTCTCTCTTCACCTCTCTCACTTTATCTTTCCTCTTTCTCTCTTCCACTCACCTAACTCTCTCTTACTGTCTCTGTCTCTCTTATCTGACAGTCTCACAAGGTAACAACGTTTGTACAGAAACACTGGGCTTTGAACAGGCGACGTGTTGGTTGTCTTCGGACAACACACTGCAAGGTCTGATTGCATTCTGCCAGCCTCCAGGCTGCTGCTGGGATACTTAGTGACGTATGTCGCGCGTGCGTCTCACACACAGCCAATCAGGATTTTTCTCTTCCTCCTAATCCCCCCATCCTCTTCTCTCCCCTCTACATCTTAGCTCAACTCTATTTAAGTAATTATCCTGCCATTCATTGAAAAGCTGAAGAAAGTCTAATGCTCTAATTTTTTTTGTAAATCTGTGCTCGGTGTTTTTAATATTTTTTAATTTTGTCAGACACTGAACATTACAAACAAATACCAACTCACAAGTGTCTGTAAGAATTTGAAAAAACAAAAAAAAAATAACCAGAAAATTAAAGGATCTGGTTTCGTTGCTCTCAAGAAATTTTCTTCACCAAAAACACCGGAATTAAATAATACGTTTTAAAAAGGAATTAAAAATCAGAGCGAACAAACCAAGACAAAGACCTCTTACATGTGAAACTGCTGAAAAAGAAGTAAAAAATAAGTTGAATACGATAAATAAATTGTACTGAAAGTAATAAAAGGCAGAATGATTTAATTCAAAATAAAGTATAAAATATTGTTTAACGTTTTCATATACTTTTTCTGCTTTGGCACTGTTGTCAAAATATTTTTCTTAACTTACAGAAATATATTTCGTTTTTCTTTTTAAAACAATGCCAGAATGTCATAGATTTCTTTATAACGCAGGGGATTCAACAAAGCAGGGAAGGAACTTCAGACATTAGGGTGTATCTCACTATCAGATTGTCGTCAGATCATTGTCCCTAGCCCTGTAGCCAGTTCCTTCCGGGTAGCTGTGAACAGACGCTGGCTACCCACGGTCTTGATCTATTTTCAGACAGAGCAGACGACTCGTCGTCATGGCCAGAAACATCATAACCATCGTTAGCATCCTTTACTTTCACTTGACATCAGACTCCTTTACACAAACTGCCGGCGGAGTGATGACCAGCGTCACATCAGGGGAGGTAAGCTTCACTCCACACAGTGCAGTTCACCATCACAACTCATATTCCTCTAGCAGACGGGGCGACAACTCGTACCACACGAGTCAAGAGTCACGACATCATAGTGACGATGGTGACATGAGCACAACGATGGTGACTACTTCCGGTCACGACCTCGGTGTCGGGTTGCCGAACGTAGTAAACGGAAGTCATTCGTCTCAGAGCTCACCTCGGATGGACAGGTCACCCGACCTCGATCTCGAAATCAGAAATTGCTCTAACCGCTTTGTCAGACATTTCATCGAGAAGAAGGGCATCATCAAGTGGTTTTTTAATTCAAAACATTTTTATCAAAATTGGTCACGTGACACTTTGTATTGCGCAGTGCATGTGAGTGTTCCCCAAGGGATGGTGGCTGCTGTGAAGGTAAAACATCCGATGACAACTTGTGATACTGTTAAAATCTCTTTGCTCGACGACACAGATGAGATCATGTTCAATGACTGTCCATCGATGCTGCCTGAAACCTTTGTTACCTACTCTCGAGTCGTAACTTTTAATTTGACCTTTATTCAACCTATCCGGAGAAGATTTAATCCTTTCGAAATGGCCGTAAACATCACCACATTGCCAGAGACTAGTCGCCCACAGCTTAAAATCTTCTTTAATTCTTCATTATCAGGTTTTCTAATTAAATCAATCTTTTATTTTAGATAAATCAAGATGATGAAATATTTGTGTTCAACGTTGTTTATTGTTTATTCCCACACTTAATATATTGTTCCCTATAACATACTGTTCCTGTCCTTCTCAAGCGAGTTGAATTCTCTGTTACCTCATCAAATAATATTCTGTATTTAGGAGTGAACGACTGAGGCACTTTTTATTAAGAGTGTAGTTAGTATCGTTCTTATGCCAATGGACATTCTCAAATCATTTGCAGGCAAAATAGAGATGAAAGACATCAGAAAAAATTACTTTCAGCCATTTGTAAAATCCACTATTCAACTGAAGGCTCCAAACCACCACATTATTGTCCTTCGCCTGATCCTTCATAAATATACTTGCTTGGAAAACCGTGATCACGTGACCTTCCACACAGACAACAACACCTTAACGTATCATGTATGCAAGAAAGTACAAGAAAATACTTGTCGTGCCCTAACTTTTTATTCCGGGTGGGTATCCATAGAATTTAAAAGTAATGATTACTACTCTGCTCAGAGGAACTTCACAATAACCTTTACTTTTCAACACAAGTCACAACCACCTGCTGAACTGTCCGGAGACAGGTGGAACTGTTCGGTTACAAACTGGCCGGACATGTGGCAGGACACTTCCTGTATCTTGATGTTTGACTGTAACGACAAGGAGGCAGAAGTTGGTTGCTGGCAGGGTGATGGCACATTCAAACAGGGAGTGTTTCAGGTGGACGGGCGATGTATTGCTATTTCACGTGTAAATACACGTTCATCTTGGTACTTTGACAGTCAATGGTGTCAGGAGCGTGGAGGGCAACTGGTCAGACTGAATACACAAAACTTGATAGACCGTCTGCCGAGGTTGCTACAACAGCTAGATGTGTCGGGACACTTCCCCATCGGCCTGAAGTCAGTGTCGCAAGTATCATCACCGATGTGAGTATTTTTGAGGGGTGAGTGGATATGTGATCGTGTCATGATGTCTGCTGTGTTCATCGATGAAGACCTACACTTTGTATGACTAACTTATTAAAAAAGGATAATTATTTTCTATTTCCAGGTATAAACACAGTTTACAGTGGGATGATAACACTGTCGCACATACCACGAACATACAGTATGCTGTTGGTCTAACATTCTGTTATTATATCGAAATTTTTTTCATTTTGAGAAAATTTATGTTAATATGTTTAAATTTAGTTGTAGTGATAATACTTTCATTAATTATCGCATTTGCCAAAGTCCGGTTACCTTTAGCCAACAACAGCTACCAGTGATTTCTACACGACAACCCTCTGACAGACTCTCAAAGGTCAGTAACAATCCAGTCCTGCGTTTGTGCGTATTTTCATTTCCGTATTCCACTCTTTGAATGGAAGTTGATTGACTTTGTTGCATAAACCATGACATCTATTTTACGTGCCAGTCAGATAATACCTACATCAGCGGTTCTCAACCTTTTACTTGAGACGCCCCCATGACGAACAAAGGTACGTCCGCGCTCCCCTTGTAAGCACGTCACGCCTCCCTAGGGGGTCGCGCCCCACAGGTTGAGAACCGCTGACCTACATGGTAAAACAAAGCATAATATTATACAATGTGTGAAATAAAGTACAAATAGTGTTATTTCTAGACTATATCAGGGTGTGATAGTTTATTGTTGCTGTACTACCTGATGATGTCATTGCTGTAGATATCAGTGTGATAGTTTATTGTTGTTGTAACACCTGATGATGTCATTGCTGTAGATATCAGCGATGTCTAAACTTCAAACATCCAATGTTCACCAGGCTGCGTACATCCGATGCCCCGCTAATCACTTCACTCACGTCTTCCTGGCTTGTGATGGCGCCTCTGACTGTTGGTCTGGTAACTATGGCGACACGACTTCCTGTTTGGCACCACTGACGTCACTTCCGCCGTTCTTTAAGTGCAGCGGTGTACAGAGTAGCGTCCCCTACACGTTAGTGTGTGACCAACGGCCTGACTGTAAAGACGGAAGTGACGAGGACTTCTGCTTCTTCCCACAATGTGACAGTACATCGTCTTTCCACTGCAGCGGTAAACAGGTTTGTTTTATGATTTCGTTCATTTAAATAAAAGTTACAGAAAATAAAGGTTGTGATTTAATTTTAAATAAGTGAACTGATTTCTTGAATGACATCCACTTACATTTTAATATTCTTGTGAGCAATAGATAATTATACTCATATTAAAAAGGGAACTCCATTTCTTTATACCGTAGTGCAGCGGTTCTCAACCTGTGGGTCGCGACCCCCTGGGGGGTCGCGACGTGCCTACAAGGGGGTCGCGAAGGTGGTCATTTTTTAAAAAAAGTTTCTTATACTGGTATTAGTGAAATTAGTTTACATTGTGTAACCGAGTGGTGCGGGAGCTCAAACTCCAAATCTCTTCTTCCTATTCAAGTACACTGTCTCGGCAATGCAGTGACTTCTCACTTCCAAAACTCAAAACACAATCCCCCTCTAAACAATTAAGTCTCCAATCTCCCTCCTCTCACCTTTTGCCCTCTCTCTTCCCCAATTTCTCATCGCTGACTACCCTCTCCCTCTCCAGTCACACCTCTCTCTTTGTTTTTAAACATCTAAAAGGCAGGCATTCAGGAAACGTCCATCATTCACACCCTTTCATTCGCACGTGCTCAGTCCTAGTACTCTAGGTCCCTGACAGAAGGCCATGACCAGACAATGCGCTGCGACTGGATAAAGACCGCAGTTTTAATCAAAATTTTGGATGCAAGTACACGTGTTTGTCCTGAAGAAGATAGCCATGGATAAATTTGTGCTGCGAAAAAACTGATTGCGGTGGTTTTTGAAAAGAAAAAGTGAAGAAACGAGCGATGTGCAAGTTTTGGGTGCTGGAGCCGATGAAAAACCAGAAAGGCCTGCTACGAAAGTAAGAAGTATGACAATGAATACTTGAAAACTGGTTTTACAACATTATTGTTGATGGTAAAGAACGGCCACAGTGTGTTGTTTGCCTCGCAATATTAGCTCCAGAGAGTATGAAGCAAACAAACTACGGCGCCATTTGGAAACTCAGCATGCGGAATTAGCTTGCAAACCTCTCGAATTTTTTGAAAGAAAATTGCAAGAATACAAAGAGCCAAAAAACATTTGTCTCACATACATCAATTCCTAAGAAAGCTTTGATGGCTTCGTATCAAGTTTTCCTATCGCATTGCTCAAAACAAAAAAGCACATACGATCGGAGAGTCATTAATATTGCCTGCAGCAATGGACATTGTACGACCATGATAGGAGAAGATTGCTGCTACGCAACTGCAAGCCATTCCTTTGTCAAATGACACAGTTCGCCGAAGAATAACTGAGATATCTGAAGACGTGTCTGATCAGTTGATCAGTCGTACAAAAGCCAAAATTTTGCTTTGCAGTTAGATGAAGCTACTGACACTGCAGGTGACTCACATTTGATTGCTTACATTCGTTACGTGTGGGAAAATACTCTTCTGGAGACTTTTTATTTGCAAGAAAATTGAACGCAGAGCAACAGCCCAAGATTTTTTTTGGATGTCGATGACTTCCTTAAGGACCAAGGCATTTCTGGAGTTCCTGCGTCGGCTTTGTGCACAGATGCGCCCTGCAATGGTGGAAAGAAACAAGGGTTGCAATCTCTTATTAAAAAGGTTGCTCCAGATGTAGTTTGGACTCACTGCATGATCCACCGTGAAGTTCTAGCTTCCAAAGATTTGAGTGTTGAGTTGAACACAGTGCTAACGGATGTCATAAAAATGGTGAACTTTGTAAAGAACAGTTCTGCCAGGTCTCGCCTGTTTGCTCTGATATGTCAGGACATGGGAGCCGACTATGACACCTTGCTCTATTACTGCGAATCAAGGTGGTTGTCGCGTGGAAAAGCTCTCGCAAGAGTCTTTGAATTGCGGGAAGAATTGTGGGTGTTTCTGAAGGAGAACTCTTTCAACAAGGCTGACCTGCTTAAGAACGACCGATGGCTGCTGCTAATGGCATATTTATCTGACATATTTGAGAAGCTGAACGTTGTGAATACTTCTCTGCAAGGGAAGGACACCACCATATTACAAACAACTGACAAGATGAATGCTTTCGTCCGAAAAATTTCGTTGTGGACGCAAAAGATACGCCAAGAAAATATTTTTGATATGTTTCCGTGCTTGTGTAAGTGCAGGCTGACAACTTGAATCTTGATCAGGTGAAGAATGTGATTATTGCCCATCTAAACGGACTGCAAGAAAGGTTTCAGCATTATTTCGCTGAAATTGATGTGACTAAATACGATTGGATTCGTAATCCATTTCTGGCTGATCCTAGCACAAGCGGGTTGTCCACGCAAGAAGAAGAGCAGCTCATCGACCTTTCGAGTGACCAATCCCTGAAAATGGTCTTCCAAACAACACAGTGCCAACATTCTGGATTAGCATCAACGGTGATTATCCTCTCCTTTCTGAGAAAGCAATGAAAGTTCTGCTGCCATTTTCAACTTCATATATGTGTGAGCAAGGATTTTCAGCATTGGCAGCACTGAAGTCGAAATACAGAAAATCGTGTGGACGCAGAGGCTGAGCTGCGAATAGCAGTGGGTACGAACATCACACCCAGGTTCGCTTCTTATGCAACAGCAAGCAGGCTCAACCTTCTCATTAATCAAAGTGAGTGTCCAATAAAATATATTTATTAGCTTTAGTAAAATTTCATTAACAGTTATACTTCTTGCAGATACGAACTTTGCTCTTCCGTTGTTGAATTGCATGATTTCCTCGACGCGGCGTTCTAGGTTAGCTAAGGTCCCCCCCCCCCCCCGCTCTTCCACCGACCTAGCCGGCTAAGGGGGTCGCGGACGTACCGGTTGTTCGTCAGGGGGGTCGCCACATGTAAAAGGTTGAGAACCGCTGCCGTAGTGTTTCCCCTCTTGCAAAGGAAAACAAATTAACTGTAATTAATAATATTGAAACAGCAACTTGATAAAGAACAAAACATTCTCCATCTCTTCTTCGCGATATTCGTGTTTAAAGTATTTGGATGATCCTCACGTTCGTGCTGACAACATCATGACAAAGAAACATTTGAGATAAAGAGTAAACACATGGTTTTTTACTGGTTTTAAATTACGGCACTAAACAACTTTATAGTGCGACCCTCTTGGACCACCCAAAGTTTATGTTTAACACTCCAGTGTGCGCAAACAGTTGTTAGACTTAATTACATTCTTTTTTAGTTAGTTTATTATATTACGAAAACGTTTCTGGAAGAAAGCATCTGTTATTTAAGCTTTATCTCTTTCTCCAATAAAGTACTATTCAGCAATATTATGCGCAAATTGCTATAAAATAAATACCTTTAATACGTACACAAACGTATATTTCGAATTTCTATGTGTGGCTACTTTAAAATTTGTTTCATCTTTTGCTACTATTATGATTTTAGGGTTTGCTTAATTTATTCCAAAAAGTACATCTGGACAAAAGTAAAAGTTAAGTCTGATGCAGGTTTCTTGTAAATGCCTTCATTCGTAATGTTTGTAATAGCAAAGTCTGTGTTGCTGGCAGTGTGTCGATGAGAGAAAAGTCTGTGACAATCAAGTGGACTGTGATGACCACAAAGACGAAGACATATGTCACATAGGTATTTGGCATGAAACTACTACATATGAGCAATTGGCTGTTAAAACATCTCAAAGACTTCAATTTCAAAAAGGCCTGTTCACTTTCACTGATTACAACTCGTCTGACACATCGGCTTTTATTTGTCCTTTGTCCGACTTCACTTGCGCCAGTCTACATCAGGTTTGTCTTCCTGTCTACCTCCGTTGTAATGACATGTACGACTGTCCTGGTCACGAAGACGAGGCGGCATGTGACAGGTACACGTGTCCCGGCTTCTACCGTTGTCGCGGCTCTCAGGTGTGTGTTCACGAGAGTCACGTGTGTGACGGGACGTACCATTGTCCACAGCGGGATGATGAAATACTGTGTAATGAAACATGTCCACACAACTGTGTCTGTCATGGCTGGGCCTTCATTTGTTCTGACATTTTCCATGCTGCTGACTATTCTAACATTCGATATCTTGATGCCAGCGGGACCTCGATGACCCTCGCTGACCTGTGGAACAACACCTTCCTCGTTCATCTCAGTCTAGTCCGGTGTAATCTGACTGAACTGCATGAAGTCGTCTTGCCTAATCTTAGAACTCTGGATCTGAGCAACAATGAGTTAACTTATATAAGAAGCAGTCATTTTGCTGGTCTGAAAAACATAGAATTTTTAAGGATCAGTAATAATCATCAAAAGCTTTTTTATTTTAACGATTTTGTTTTTTCAAACTCTTTAAAGATTTTAGAGATGAGCCATATCCCAGTGTTAAAAATTGATTTTGGAATACTTAGTTTTTGTGCAAATTTAACCATGTTAAATCTCTCTGGTAGTCAGGTAAATCACGTGACAGGACAAGGCTTTCCTAGAATGAATCATCTGCGCGTGCTAGATCTTCGCCAATGTCCAATCACTGTGTTCCCAAAGGAAATATTCCAGGCTCTGCCCCGACTAGAGACTGTTTATGCTGACAACTACAAGCTGTGCTGTCCGGTGACACTACCCCGAGGGTTCAACGTGCTCAACTGTCACGCTCCCTCCGATGAAGTGTCTTCCTGTGACGATCTGCTGCGCTCCAACCTGTACCGCGTGGCACTCGCCATCTTTGCCTCGCTGGCCTTACTAGGAAATGTCGGCACACTGCTTTACCGCTTCATCTTCCACAACAGCACAGGTAACGTGGGCTACGATGTCTTTGTCACCAACCTGTGTGTGGCCGACTGTCTCATGGGTGTGTATTTACTCATTATCGGTGTGGCCGATCACAGGTACAGAGGCTCTTACTTGTGGGAGGACATGGAGTGGAGAAACAGCGGTTTGTGCAAGACTGCAGGCTTCACGTGTTTGTTGTCCATGGAGATATCTGTCTTTATCATCTTTCTAATCACTACTGACCGCTTCTTGGTTCTTCGTTTCCCTTTTAGTTCCTTTCATTTTAGGAAGCGTTCAGCACAGTTTACATGTGGACTTGTGTGGCTGGCAGGTGTGACCTTAGCTGTGACCCCTTGTCTTCCTATGACGTCACACTGGCAGTTTTACAGCCAGACTAGTATTTGTATTCCACTTCCTACGTCGAGGGTGGATTTTCCTGGTCGTAAGTATTCTTTTATTGTTATGGTTGTGCTGAATTTTATTTGTTTTCTTTTTATTTTTGTGGGCCAGGTGTTAATTTACTGGTCTATTCGCGCGACCTCCATGTGTGTGTCCAGCACATCCAAAGCTACTCAAGACATTACTGTAGCACGACGGCTAATCACTGTAGTGATGTCGGACTTTGTTTGCTGGTTTCCTGTGGGTTTGACGGGAATTCTCGCCACCTATGACTTTCCCATCTCGGGAGAGGTGAATGTGGCGATGGCTATTTTTATTTTACCTGTAAACTCGGCGCTGAACCCCTTCCTTTACACCTTTAACATTTACTTGGAGCGGCGACGGCGTGCTAGAGAAGAAGAAAGAGTAAAAGGAATCATTTGTCAACTAAAAGTTGCCAAAGATTTACCACAGGTTGATGTTAAAGAATAAAATGAAACTTTCTGCAGTTTACTTTGTTAAGGCAGTGGTCGGTAGTACTGAAAGAGTTATAATCACTCTTTTTTTATTGTATGAACACCTTTTGAGGATTATAGTCTTCTCTCTATTCTCTTTTTTACAGTTCCAAGTGCTCTCAAAAAAACTTTGTCATATTATAGTTTTTAACCAGTTCTAATTTTCATTAATTTTGTTGTTTTTTGAAAATTTCCAATTCCGTTTGTATTCTCCAGTCGCTGATTTACGCTTAATTGGATCTTGTGCTGAAATGGTTAGGTTAATCTGTCTCATTAATTATTTTTGTGTTATTACTTAAATTTAATGCTTGTATTTAAATAAATGTTTTAATAAGTATTAAATAAAATTACAAAGGTGTGAAATGCCCCAAATTTAGACAAAGATATTCATTACTGAGGAACAATAACTACTGTCCGACACCAAGGGCAGATGGAATAACAGCAGAGATGTTGAAAGCAGATGTGAATGTGACAGCTCCCATGCTGACTGAAATCTTCAGGCAAGTTTGGGAATCAGCACAGCTCCTTAATGCGTGGAAGACAGGGGTCATCTTCAATTTACCCAAGAAAGGCGATCTTGGAGACAGCAATAGTCGGAGGGGTATAACACTTCTTTCCCTCAACAGCAAGGTCTTCAGCAAGATTGTTTTGTCAAGACTGACGCCAACCTTTGAGAAAGATCTCCGACCACAGAAAGCAGGATTTTGTCCTGAACAGAGCAACGAGTGGAACACACCGCTGTAAATTAATTTTATCGACATGGAGAAGGCTTTAGACCGAGAGTCCTTACGGAAGATCCTGAGGAATTAGGTTGTTCAGGTCGTTAAATTGCTCTACAGCGATTTCAAATCCCAAGTTGTCTGTGACACAGAGCTCACAGACCCCTACAGCATCAAGACAGGGGGTGAAGCAGGGCTGAATTCTGTCGCCGTTCCTCTTCATCCTGACATTGAATAGAGCATGAAGACTTCCACCGACAGTGAGAGGAGAGGTATCAGATGAACCACGACTATGACAGCAACATCAACGCTGGAAGACTTGGACATTGCTGATGACATTGCCCTGTTGTCACACCGCCACCAAGACATGCAGGAAAAAACAAAGGCCTTCTCAGAAACAACTGGAAACCTTGGTTTAAAGGTCTGCGAAACGAAAAAAGAAAAGTATGAGAGTGAACGCCAGAGTTCAAGAAAGCATCAAACTAAATGGTGAAGAGATTGAGGAAGTTGACAGTTTCACCTATCTTGGGTCCAAAATGTCAAACACTGGGGATGCAGAGATGGAGATTGGAGCCCGACTGGCGAAAGTCAGCCAGGAATTCGCCTCACTCAGGAGCACATAGTACGCAACAAACATCAGCCAGAAGATCAAGCTGAGAATCTTCAAGTCAAATGTGATCAGCACCCTCCTTTACGGATCAGAATTATGGAAGATGACCAAAACCATCAGTAACAGACTTGACGTCTTCCAAAACAGATGCCTAAAGCGCATACTTAACATCTTGTGGCAAAACACCATCACCAACGAAGAACTCCACCGAAGAACTGAAACCGAGTCCATCACCACGCAGGTTCAAGAAAGGCGTTGGCAATGGATTGGACATGTGCTCCGCCAGCAGACAGCAGACCCCTCCACAGTCGCCCTATGATGGACTCCAGACGGCGGAGGAAAACGAGGCCGTCCAAAAAAACTTGGAGAAGAACAGTGGAAAGGGAGATGAAAGGAAAGTGCTGGACATGGGGTCACCTAGAGCGGGTTTCAGCCAATCGACATTGGTGGCGGACTCTGGTTGAGGCCTTGTGTGCAACCTGATGCACAAAGAGTAATAGATAGATAGTCCGTCAAATATCAAAAATATTCCAAATGTAATCAAAACTGCAAGACGTCGATAATATTGCACGTTGACCTTTTAGTTTAGAAAAAGGGAGATACCTGTCTTGTCTGGAATGTTTGGAATATTTCTGTACGTGTGTTTTCTGTTTTGCTTATAATTGTATAATACAGATGTCCTGTCCACCCTAGACGAAGCATTGAAGAAAGACGTGTGCATTGAACATTACTGTCAATAATGCAGACACGACTGTCAATAATATTAATGATACAAATATGACTGTCAATAATACAGAGATCACTCCCAATAATACAGATATGAATGTGAAGATAACTGCTTTGTTTGGTACAAGTCAGCAAGGCCGCAAAGTGTGTGTGTGTGCATAAATAAAGTGATCTGTGTATCTATATATATATGATCGGCGCTCACCAACAACAGCAATAATATAATGAGATATATGCATAGTTCATAGTCACACTCGTAAGATGGATGCTCTAAACGGTTAAAATAAGAATGAGACATGGACAGCAGACGATGGATGGAAGAAGAAAAACAGTTCTGACGACGAATAAAAGACAGATATAGAAAACGGACGTGTTTTGTGGTTGTGCCTCGATTTGGATAAAAGTGTTGGACCTTCGTGTTTACACGTGCTTCTCGTGAGTTTCTTTCCTTTCGGGATTGCGACAGGTCTGTGTTTAATATATATTATGTTGTTTATATAATGTTATATTAATGTTATTTGAAGTTATTTAAAGTGCGAACTGTTCACATCTATTTGCTGGAGTCCAGTCGCCTGCTTCACTCGCCTCGGTAGCGACTTTGAGCTGCAGTGAGTAAACTGAAGTGATGATCACACTTTTACAGTTTGATTGATAACATTTCTTTATATTCTGAAGATTACTTAATATCTTCCCAATATTCTCCTGATGTCACTAACCTACTTCTCTGTAGTCGTTACCCTTACATCTACAGTGATCTCCCTTTACTGGTGGAACTCACCGAGTCCTCGCGTTGTTCTTCCTTCTACATCTTTCTTACTATTTTGTTAACTTGTTCATCACAATGACTCTGCCATTGGCTGAGAAATTTCGCTTTGAAACTGACCACATACGATAAGAATTAACATTATGATTAATATGACGATGAAGACGACGACGATAGCGATGATGATGATGATGATGATGATGATGATGATGATGATGATGATGATGATGATGATGATGATGATGATGATGATGATGATAATGACGATGATGATATTATTATAAGAGAACTAGAATTGGTTGGACTGTTGTTAGGATTGATGTTTACGGAAGAGGTACTTTTTAACGCACATTTTCAAGGATTCAATAGATGGGTAGGTAGTAATACAATAACTAAGCATTCTGTGTCCATATGTTGTTGTTGTTGTTGTTGTTGTTGTTGTTCTGGTGTCAGGTATAGTAAGTAGACAGTCATCATCTAAGAGCGGGAAAAAAAACGGACACCATCGTTAGTAGATGTAGAGAGAATGTGACAGATGGCGCTGATCTTGTGTGAACGCACAACAGACAGAGAGCTCTAACTTGTCTATCATAATAGACAGACAGACTGACAGACAGCTGTGACTTGTCTGTAATAATAGACAGACTGACTGACAGACAGCTGTGACTTGTCTGTAATAATAGACAGACGGACAGACAGCTCTAACATATCTATCATAATAGACAGACAGACGGACAGACAACTGTAACATGTTTATGATAATAGACAGACAGACTGACAGACAGCTGTGACTTGTTTATCAGGTGGTGGACACGCAATGGGCGGTGGTCCTCACCTCCATGACCCTGTGTCGTTAGCGGTCAGTTGACTTGAAAACTCTGCTGTTACCAAGGTGAATTATGATCAGAAATACGAGAGCTTCCTCAGTTAGTTGGTATGTCCGTCTGTTTGTTGATGTTTACATTTAGATATAACAATGCAATTATCCATGACTCTTGTGACTTTTTTAGTGACTACCAACTGGAATTTTTTTTTAAGTTTATACGTTTGAAGTAGTACATTATCAATAGATTAATCGCATTATTTGTCTTCGAGCATTTTTAATGAATAGTAATCTTAATCATGATAATAGCAACTTAATTAGGATATAATAAGGATTTTAATTACAAGAATAACAATCTTATTTGGATAGTAGCATATTTGGATATAGAACATAAATAGATATTCGGATAATCTTAACAAATTTTTCATTACCACCGTATTCGCCGTTAAAAAAATAACTGTTTGCAATACAAACCACAAATAATCAACTTTGTACACCCCAGTGGGTGTCGTGAGCCTCGGGGAAACACTGCTCCTGTCTTTGACAGAGCACACAACTAACAACGAGAGGAGCGAGGTGAAATGTATGATACTTATTACTATTTATGTGCTACACAACACTACTACATTTCTTATAGTGTTGTGCAAGTTTTCGCAACTGATCTTGTACAATGAAGATAAAAGAGAGTGAGCCAACGTTTTGCTTGTGTTTTTAATAACAGAGCGACGGAAGGACGGATGGATGAATGGAATCCGTCAGTCATAGTAAGTTGTGTGTTTATCTTTGCATGCAGACAATATTTTCTTACCTCTGTAGTCTTTTGTCAAAATACGAGATTCCAATCTTTGTACTTTCTGTCCACAGTCAAAGGAATCTGTAGAGCACTTGTTGTTCGATTGTACGATTTTTAGAAACTTCTGGAAGAATTTCTACATAAAGTTCAAAGAGAAATGTTCTCACCGTATGAACATTGAAGTAAACAAAGAAGTAAATGTATACTAAATAAGATATTTAGCCGTTTTTAAATCAATGTAGAATATGGGAAAATATGGCAAGAAAGAGAAACGGAAGGTTTATAAATTGTTTGTTTTTTGTTACCTAGCGTATTATTGTAAATCTGTCACAGCACCTTGCAAATATTAACTCAAAAGGCAAACGCACGTGGGATAAAAATTAAGGCTGACATAAGTAATGATGACAATACTGGGCGTGGTAAGGATGCGATTCGCATGAACGGTCAGGAGGTGTACGACCACGTGGACGCGATGCTTTTGAATGATGGCAGCTGCACAACGGACGTTTGTCTCAGTGATGGTCAGATTGAACAGACTACGGGACATCTTGTCTAACTGAAAAACGTTAAATGTTAAGTACAAGGTATATTGTTTGTTGGCCACGTTTAACAATGTGTTCGGTGTTGACATTCCACTACCAGCCTGACAGCAATGACTCAATGACTCATCAACATTTGAACTATGAGACCACGTGATACAAGTCTGAGGACCTCCTTACATGCAGACACACAGACGTGTGACTGAAATATTTTACTGTCTTACGGACATCAGTGGAGTAAGTGGCGGCAGGTGTTGTGTTGTTTGTGTACGAGTGACGTCATGTGTCTGACGTCTTGTGTTGTTTGTGTATGAATGACATCATGTGTCTGACGTCTTGTGTTGTTTGTGTACGAGTGACGTCATGTGTCTGACGTTTTGTGTTGTTTGTGTACGAGTGACGTCATGTGTCTGACGTCTTGTGTTGTCTGTGTATGAATGACATCATGTGTCTACCGTCTTGTGTGCGTCATTTAGTCCACGTCACTTGCAGCAGGAAAAAGACGTCATATATAAGAGAGAGGAGTTGCTCTAAAAATGCCCGAGTGAGCGGTAAAAACACAACGGTCTTCTCCGCCATCTTCTTTATGATTCTCAGTGACATTCCTATGAACGTGTTCCTCTTCGTCCTCATCGTCATCGGCGGGGGCTCGTTGAGCGTTGTGTGCGTGTGTGTGTTTATGTGTTTTTGTATACGTGTGTGTGTTTGTATGTGTGTGTTTGTGTGTATGCATATGTGTGTATTTGTGTGTGTATATGTGTGTTTGTGTGTGTTTTTTTTTGTGTATGTGTTTTTTTGTGTGTATGTGTGCGTGTGTTTGTGTGTGTGTTTGTGTCTCTGTGTGTGTGTGTGTGTGTGTGTGTGTGTGTGTGTGTGTGTGTGTGTGTGTGTGTGTGTGTGTGTGTGTGTGTGTGTGTGTGTGTGTGTTTGTATATGTGTTTGTCTCGCTGAAGTCAACGAACTTGATGCTAAGTGAAAATTACCTATTACTACACTGACATCAAAACGACAGGTGAACGGACCTGGAGGGCAGTGGTTGAGCCACTTAACCACCCTGTTCCCTGTACACCCACAAAGTCGTTACATGTAGCTTGATAATAAAACAACAACAAAACTTTCGGCATTAAACAGGTCGTGCTGTTTCATTACTTGTTAACGATCAAATTATCTTCAGGGTGCAAAGTGAAACACAAAGACCACGTGACGTCAGACCTGCTCACCTGCTGGAAGGGTACAATGGCAGTTTTCCCCGGGCCTGCCCTAGGAACAATAGCGGAGACAGTGGGACGCTCCACAGGAAACAATAAAACTTGAATCGAAATCTGAGAAAACTTTTGTGGCAATAAAAATGTTGCAGAAACTGTGGCTACATTGGAGATCATGCGGTGTGCAGAGAGAGAGAGTGGAAGAGGTCGTGAAAATCACAGTCTATTAACCTAATAATTTATTAAGATACAATGAAATAGCCAATAACAATACTTATAATGAAGCCTTCATCTACCGTTTGAAACAAAAAACTAGATTAATTTGAAAAGCAGCCACAAATATCACCATCATTATTTATCTCTTTTCCATTCCATAGCTTAATCTTTTTCCCTCCCTCTCTCTACACCCAGCATGCATTGTACTCTCCCGGCAACTGATGAATTCTTACATCAGAAGGTAATATTGCTATAGTTCTACACATGGACAGTTCTTTTTATAATTGTTAACAAGCAGGATCAATCAGCAGCACCCGGACCACGGGGGTTTGTAAAGAGTACCCCGAGACTAGTATAGGTCAGCTGAGTTACACGCTTCAGTAGAACGGAACTCCTGCATCACGTGACATACAACTGAGCTTGTTGACCACAGTGAAGCAAAGCAGGACATCGAGGAATTGTTAAGTGTTACGAATATACAACAAAGATGATGCTAGGTTATTGCAAATAATTTAAAGTCGATTTCTCAGTTGAGCACGAAAATTGCTTCAGTCCTCCATCATTATTACATTTTTGAAAAAAAAATGTTTTTCTGTGCAGTTATCGTCGTTGTCGTTATTTTTTGACTTCAGTGTTAAAGATTGCTATCAAAGTCATTTTTAATCATTGATGCGATCATCCGTTGTCTCTCACATCAGTCACTCGGAGAAGGAACAATAACTACACAGAGTTGTCGTTACTGAGCGCTAAACGAAGGGGAGTTAACTACAGCTTTCCCGAGAGAATTTTTTTTCTACAACCAAACAATGCCACGTATATTCATTATTTTAGACAGGAGGTTATTTCTCACTCCGAATCCTTTAATCTTCGTGGCTATGATCATACCGACTTGTGTATCCTGATTACTTCTTCCTCGACAAACCGACTGAATCTTGATGTTTACAGATTGTGTATGTCACGTGATAAACTTAATATCTCAAACACCTCTCTGAAAAATAAGCACTTGAATGTTGTCATATGTCTGCACTTCATGTTGTCAAGTGTTTTAAATGCTCCAAAAAATATCTTTAATTCGTCTGAAAGTATCAATCAGACAGAAAAAGGCAGTTTGCGTGAAGGAAAGTTTTTAAAAGGTGACACGTGACTGAATATTGCACTTGCCACATGATCTTCACTGACTGCTTTGTAAATAACTTTGGCAATGAAACGTCATTAATAGTTTATCTTTTGCTACTAAAACAATTTATAGTTTTTGTTGATGACAAACAAATTAAATATATAAGCATCCATGCCGCCAGAAACATATTACAGTGACTAACAATACGGGAAGCCCGTCGACTGCAAATGCCAAACGCTTATTTTTTGACTGATTCTCGTTGTAAAGCGCGATAACTAAGACTAGAAAATAACTGACATTATTGACAACAACAAAACACGTCGGTGATGAAGCTTCACTTTGGTTCCCTGTAGAGGGACGTTGACTGCACGCGCAAACAGATTTTTTTCGACTCAGTTTTTCTCAAAAGCCTCGTGTGTCACGCGCTGTCTTCTAGAAAAGAAATTATCTGAACTGATCGACAACAAAAGACGCCGGCACCTGCAATGTGATGTCTTCTCTCTTCACCTCTCTCACTTTATCTTTCCTCCTTCTCTCTCTCCCACTCACCTCACTCTCTCTTACTGTCTCTGTCTCTCTTATCTGACCGTCTCACGAGGTAACAACGCTTGTACAGAAACACTGGTCTTTGAACAGACGACATGTTGGTTGTCTCCGGACAACACACTGCAAGGTCTGATTGCATTCTGCCAGCCTCCAGGCTGCTGCTGGGATACTTAGTGACGTATGTCGCGCGTGCGTCTCACACACAGCCAATCAGGATTTTTCTCTCCCTGCCTAACCCCTCCTCCTCTTCTCTCCCTCTACATCTTAGCTCAACTCAATTTAAGTAATTATCCTGCCATTTATTGACAAGCTGAAGAAAGCCTAATGCTCACTTTTTTTGTTGTTGTAAATCTGAGGTCGGTGATGTAAATATTTTTTACTTTGTCAGACACTAAACATTACAAATACCAACTCACAAGTGTCTGTAAGAATTTAAAAATAAAAGAGCAGAAAATTAAAGGATCTAATTTCGTCGCTCTAAAGAAATTTTCTTTACCAAAAACACCTGAATCAATTAATACGCTGTAAAATAGAATTAAAAATGAAAGCGAACACACCAAGACAAAGACGTCTTACTGAAAATTTTCTATTTAAATTGTTCACGTGAAACTGCTGAAAAAGAAAAAAAAAAGAAAAGTTTACTTTAATAGGATAAATAAATTTTACTGAAAGTAATAAAAGGCAGAATGATATAATTTTTAAAAAAATGTAGTTTAACATTTTCATACTCTTTTTCTGCATTTAGTACTGTTGTCAAAATATTTTTCTTAACTTAGCAAAATATATTTCGTTTTCCTTTTTAAAACAATACCAGAATATCAAAGATATCTTTATAAAGCAGGGGATTCAACAAAGCAGTCGAAGGAACTTCAGAATGTATTTGACTATAAGATGGTCGTCAGTTCCTGGTCCCTAGCTCTGTAGCCAGTTCCTTCCAGGTAGCTATGAACAGACGCTGGCTACCCACGGTCTTGAGCTATTTTCAGACAGAGCAGACGACACGTCGTCATGGCCAGAAACATCATAACCATCGTTAGCATCCTTTACTTTCACTTGACATCCGGCTCCTTTACACAAACTGTCAGCGGAGTGATGAGTCCCGCGTCACATCAGGGGAGGTAAGCCTCACTCCACACAGTGCAGTTCACCATCACAACTCATATTCCTATAGCAGACGGGGCGACCACTCGTTCCCCACGAGTCAAGAGTCACGACATCATAGTGACGATGGTGACATGAGCACAACGATGTTTACTACTTCCGGTCACGACCTCGGTGTCGGGCTGCACGACGTAGTAAACGGAAGTCATTCGTCTCAGAGCTCACGTAAGATGGACAGGTCACCCGACCTCGATCTCGAAATCAGAAATTGCTCTAACCGCTTTGTCAGACATACCATCGAGAAGGAGGGCATCATCAACTGGACTTTTAATTTTCAAACATTTTTCAAACGATTTCGGTCAGGTGACATTTTGTTTTGCGCCGTGCATGTGAGTGTTCCCCAAGGGATGGTGGCTGCTGTGAAGGTAGAACACTCGCTTACAGATTGTGATTGCGTTAACATCTCTTTGCTCGACGACATAGATGAGACCATGTTCAATGACTGTCCATCGGGGCTACCTGAAACCTTTGTTACCTACTCTCGACTCGTAACTTTTAATTTGACTTTTATTCAACCTATCCGGAGAAGATTGAAGTCTTTCAATATGGCCGTAAACATCACCACTTTGCCAGAGAATAGTCACCAACAGCTTAAAATCTACCTTAATTCTTCATTATCAGGTTTTCTGATGAAATCAATCTTTTATTTTAGATAAATCAGCGCAGTCATAGGCAACAGTAATTTAAAAAAAAAAACGCTTTAACGAATAAGTTAATCAAGATGATGAAATATTTGTGTTCAAGATTATTTATTGTTTATTCCCACACTTAATATGTTGTTCCCTATCACGCACTGTTCTTGTCCGTCTAAAGTGAGTTGAATCATCTGTTACCTCTTAAAATAATATTCTGCATCTTTAAGTTAACGACTGAAGAGCTTTTTATTAAGATTGTAATTAGTATCGTTGTTATGCCAATGCACATTTGATTCTCAAATAATTTACAGGCAAAATTGAGATGAAAGACTGGAGAAAAAACCCTGAGTTTCTGCCATTTGTAAAATCCACTATTAAACTAAAGGCTCCAAACCACCACATTATTGTCCTTCGCATGATCATTGGTAAATATCCTTGCATGGGAAACACTGATCACGTGACCTTCCACACAGACAACAACACCTTTACGTATCATGTATGCAACTTACAAGAAAATACTTGTCGTGCCCTAACTTTTTATTCCGGATGGGTATCCATAGAATTTAAAAGTTCTGAGTCCTACTCTGCGGAGATGAACATGACAATAACCTTTACTTTTCACCACAAGTCACAACCACCTGTTGAACTGTCAGGAGACAGGTGGAACTGTTCGGTTACAGACTGGCCGGACATGTGGCAGGACACTCCCTGTATATTGATGTTTGACTGTAACGACAAGGAGGCAGAAGGTGGTTGCTGGCAGGGTGATGGCACATTCAAACATGGAGTGTTTCAGGTGGACGGGCGCTGTATTGGTATTTCACGTGTAAATCAAACCTCGACTTGGTACTTTGACAGTCAATGGTGTCAGGAGCGTGGAATGCAACTTGTCAGTCTGAATACAAAAAACATGACAGACCGTCTGCCGAGGTTGTTACAACGGCTACGTGTGTCGGCATACTTTCCCATCGGCCTGAAGTCAGTGTCGAAAGTATCATCACCGATGTGAGTAGTTTTGTGGGGTCGGTGGATATGTGATCGTCTCATGATGTCTGCTGTGTTCATCGATGATGACCTATACTTTGTATGACTAAATTTAAAACTGATCATTCTTTTTTTATTTCCAGGTATAAAAACAGTTTCCAGTGGTTTGATAACACTGTCGCACATACCAGAAACATAGAGTGTGCTGTACGTCAACAATCCTGTTATCATATCCATAGTGATAGTACTTCTAGCGACATTTATGTTAATATGATTAAAGGCAGTTGCACCGGGAATTTTTTCATTACTTGTCGCATTTGCCAAAGTCCGGTTACTTTGAGACAACAACAGGTACCAGTGATTTCTACACCACAACCCTCTGACAGACTCTCAAAGGTCAGAAACAATCCAGTCCTGCGTTTGTGCGCATTTTCATTTCCGTATTCTAATTTTGAATAAAGTTGATTGACTTTGTTGCATAAACCATGACATCTCTTCTACGTACAAGTCAATTAATAATTACATGATAAAACAAAGCATAATATTATACCATGTGTGAAGTAAAGTACAAATAGTGTTATTTCTAGACTATATCAGGTGTGATAGTTTATTGTTGTTGTAACACCTGATGATGTCGTTGCTGTAGATATCAGGGTGGATAGTTTATTGTTGTTGTACTACCTGATGATGTCATTGCTGTAGATATCAGGGTGGATAGTTTATTGTTGTTGTACTACCTGATGATGTCATTGCTGTAGATATCAGCGATGTCTAAACTTCAAACATCCAATGTTCACCAGGCTGCGTACATCCGATGCCCCGCTAATCACTTCACTCACGTGTTCCTGGCTTGTGATGGCGCCTCTGCCTGTTGGTCTGGTAACTATGGCGACACGATTTCCTGTTCGGCACCACTGACGTCACTTCCGCCGTTCTTTAAGTGCAGCGATGTGCAGGATAGCGTCCCCTACACGTTAGTGTGTGACCATCGGCCTGACTGTAGGGACGAAAGTGACGAGGATTTCTGCTCCTTCCCAGTTTGTGATAATCCATCGTCTGTCCTGTGCAGTAAAAAGGTTTGTTTTATTATTTCGTTAATTTAAAATAAGAGTTATGTCACGTACCACCCCGACCGTTGCCGGAAGCACGCTCAAGGCCACTCGGACAGCAGGCCAAACACACTCAGTCACTCAGCCGAAGGCAGGACTCGACTACCTCTCTAACCCTTGCAAAGCAAAGACCAAGACAAAGACGGAAAGAACGAAACAAATACGAAGTTTAATAAAAAATATATATATACCCCACTCCAAATATACCTCATAAAACCGGATAAAAATACGCATACGAGTACTCGCAAAAAACAAAACAAAACAAAACAAAAGAAAACAACATCAAACGAACAAAACAAACCAGCAGCCAGGTACTGCCCCCTCCCGCAAAGAAAATAAAAACAAAATTTAAACACAGCAGTATAAAAAAAAAAATAAACGCGCACCTCAGCACAGCACAGTCAGTTAATCGTAGTCTTTAATTCTTAACAAAGAACAGGAGCTTGAGTCGCTTAGTACAGTCTCTGGAGCTGGTTCACAGTACAGTTCCCTTTCTGAATGCCGGCGTAGAACCAGTGGACGTAGACGTCACAAATGAAGAAGTGTAGAATGGCTGATTATATCTCAGATGAATGCTCGTCGAACAAAATGTGTGGAGCCTGGACATAAGTCACGCACGCATAGCACGTATACACAGGAAGTACACAGTAAACACACACCAAGGACGTGCACCCAGGACATACACAAAAAGAATGAAATATATAAAAGAACAACGGTCACTAAGAGGCTACAGGAGAAAATAACAAAACTTCCCCCTCCATGACCGCCCTATAACCAAGACATGAAATAACCCTAATTTCTCCTTCTAAAAATAACAAACAAAAAAAAAAAAAAAAACGGAGGCGCGCTCCTTGGCAGACAAAGTTTGTTTTATTATTTCGTCAATTCAAAATAGAAGTTACAGAAAATAAAGGTTGAGATTTAATTTTAAATAAGTGAACTGATATCTTGAATGACATCCACTTACATTTTAATATTCTTGTGAGTTATAGATAATTATACTTTTATTAAAAAGCGAGCTCCATTTCTTTATTCCGGAACGTTTTCCCCTCTTGCAAACAAACTGACTGTAATTAGTAATACTGAAACAGCAACTTGATAAAGAACAAAACATTCTCTCTCTTCTTCGCGATCCTCGTGTTTAAAGTATTTGGACGATCCTCACATTCGGTCTGGCAACATCAGGACAAAGAAACATTTGAGATAAAGAGTAAGCACATGCTTTCTACTAATTTAAATTACATCACTAAACAACTTCATAGTGCGGCCATCTTGGACCACCCAAAGTTTATGTTTAACACTCCAGTGTGCGCAAAAGTTGTTAGCCTTCATTAAATTATCTTTCATGTAGTTTAATTACATTCTTTTTTAGTTAGTTTATTATATTACGGAAACGTTTCTGGAAGAAAGCATATATTATTTAAGCTTCATCTCTTTCTCCAATAAATTACTATTCAGTAATATTATGAGCAAATTGCTATAAAATAAATACCTTTAATACGTACACAGGGCTTCTGCTAGGGCTAAATTCTTTGGGATCCCAGGGACCTTTCTTCCGATTTTTAAGGGGTCCCTGTTCTTCGCCCAAATTTGAATGGGACCCCATTGACAAAAATTGAAGGGGTCCTCCGAACTGTACCCAATTTTTTGCATAAGGAGAAGCCCTGCGTACACAAACATATATTACGTATTTATATGTGTGACTATTTTTAAATTTGTTTCATCTTTGCTATTGTAACTATTACATCTGTACAAAAGTAAAGCTAAGTCTGAGGCAGGTTTCTTGAAAATGCTTTCATTCGTAATGTTTGTAATAACAAAGTTTGTGTTGTTGGCAGTGTGTCGATAAGGGCAAAGTCTGTGACAATCAAGTGGACTGTGATGACCTACAAAGACGAAGAGATGTGTGACATAGAATATTTGTAATCACAATCCTAAATATGACAAACTTGCTGTTAAAACATCTCAAAGACTTCAATTTCAAAAAGGCCTGTTCACTTTTACTGATTACAACTCGTCTGACACATCGACGTTTACTTGTCCTTTGTCCTACTTCACTTGCGTCAGTCTACATCAGGTTTGTCTTCCTGTCTACCTCCGTTGTAATGAGATGTACGACTGTCCTGGTCACGAAGACGAGGCGGAATGTGACAGGTACACGTGTCCCGGCTTCTACCGTTGTCGCGGCTCTCAGGTGTGTGTTCACGAGAGTCACGTGTGTGACGGGACGTACCATTGTCCTCAACGTGATGATGAAATACTGTGTAATGAAACATGTCCACACAACTGTGTCTGTCATGGCTGGGCCTTCATTTGTTCTGACATTTTCCATGCTGCTGACTATTCTAACATTCGATATCTTGATGCCAGCGGGACCTCGATGACCCTCGCTGACCTGTGGAACAACACCTTCCTCGTTCATCTCAGTCTAGTCCGGTGTCATCTGACTGAACTGCATGAAGTCGTTTTGCCTCATCTAAGAATTCTGGATCTGAGCAACAATGAGCTAACATTTATAAACAGCAGCCATTTTGCTGGTCTAATAAATTTAAATTATCTGAAGATAAGTAACAATCCTCTAGAAAGATTTTATTTGCACAATTTAGATTACCGAAATTCTCTGAAACTTTTGGACATGTCGCATGTTACAATAACAGAAATTGATTTTGAAATATTTATCTTCTTCTCAACTTTAACGACTTTAACGACTTTAAATCTCTCTGGTAGTCAGATCAATCACGTGATAGGAAAAGGTTTTCCTATGATGAATAACCTGCGCGTGCTAGATCTTCGTCAGTGCCCAATCACTGTGTTTCCAAAGGAAATATTCCAGGCTTTGTCCGACTAGAGACAGTTTATGCTGACAACTACAAGCTCTGCTGTCCGGCGACACTACCCCGAGGGTTCAACGTGCTCAACTGTCACGCTCCCTCCGATGAAGTGTCTTCCTGTGACGATCTGCTGCGCTCCAACCTGTACCGCGTGGCACTCGCCATCTTTGCCTCGCTGGCCTTACTAGGAAATGTCGGCACACTGCTTTACCGCTTCATCTTCCACAACAGCACAGGTAACGTGGGCTATGATGTCTTTGTCACCAACCTGTGTGTGGCCGACTGTCTCATGGTGTGTATTTACTCATTATCGGTGTGGCCGATCACAGGTACAGAGGCTCTTACTTGTGGGAGGACATGGAGTGGAGAAACAGCGGTTTGTGCAAGACTGCAGGCTTCACGTGTTTGTTGTCCATGGAGATATCTGTCTTTTATCATCTTTTCTAATCACTACTGACCGCTTTTTGGTTCTTCGTTTCCCTTTTAGTTCCTTTCATTTTAGGAAACGTTCAGCACAGCTTACATGCGGACTTGTGTGGCTGGCAGGTGTGACCTTAGCTGTGACCCCTTGTCTTCCTATGACGTCACACTGGCAGTTTTACAGCCAGACTAGTATTTGTATTCCACTTCCTACGTCGAGGGTGGATTTTCCTGGTCGTAAATATTCTTTCATCGTCATGGTTGTCTTGAATTTTATTTGTTTTCTTTTTATTTTTATCGGCCAGGTGTTAATTTACTGGTCTATTCGCGCGACCTCCATGTGTGTGTCCAGCACATCCAAAGCTACTAAAGACATTACTGTAGCACGACGGCTAATCACTGTAGTGATGTCGGACTTTGTTTGCTGGTTTCCTGTGGGTTTGACGGCAATTCTCGCCACCTATGACTTTCCCATCTCGGGAGAGGTGAATGTGGCGATGGCTATTTTTATTTTACCTGTAAACTCGGCGCTGAACCCCTTCCTTTACACCTTTAACATTTACTTGGAGCGGCGACGGCGTGCTAGAGAAGAAGAAAGACAGAAACGAATCATTTGTCAACTTAAAGTCGCAAAAGATTTACCACAGGTTGATGTTAAAGAATAAAATCAAACTTTGTGCAGTTTACTTTGTTAAGGCAGCGGTCGGTAGTACTGAAAGAGTCATAATCACTCTTTTTTATTGTGTAAACACCTTTTTGAGATTATAGTCTTCTCTGTATTCTTTGGTTTGCAGTTCCAAGGGCTCGCAAAAACTTTCAGTCATATTATTAGCTGTTTTTGTATAAATTAAGATTTTAACAGTTGTAATTTTCATTAATTTTGTGGGTGTTTTTTTTTAAATTTCCAATTCTGTTTGTATTCTCCAGTCGTTTATTTCTGTTTAATTGGATCTTGTGCTGAAGTGGGTATTCTAATCAATAACTACTGTGCAACACCAGGGGTAGATGGAATAACAGCAGAGATGTTGAAAGCAGATGTGAATGTGACAGCTCCCATGCTGACTGAAATCTTCAGGCAAGTTTGGGAATCAGGGCAGCAGCTTAATGCGTGGAAGTCAGGGCTCATCTTTAAGTTACCCAAGAAAGGAGATCTTGGAGACAGCAATAAATGGAGAGATATAACACTTCTTTACCTCACCACCAAGGTCTTTATCAGTATTGTTTTGTCAAGACTGACGCCAACTCTTGAGAAAGACCTCCGAACACAGCAAGAAGGATTTCACCCTGAACAGAGCAACGAGTGGAACACACCGCTGTACATCATTTTTATCGACCTGGAGAAGGCTTTTGACCGAGAGTCCTTAAGGATGATCCTGAGGCATTAGGGAGTCCCTGCAAACATGTTCAGGTCCTTGCAATGCTGTACAGCCATTTCAAATCCCAGTTTGTTTGTTACAAGGAGCTCACAGACCCCTTCAACGTCAGTACTGGGGTGAAGCAGGTCTGAATTCTGTCGCCGTTCCTCTTCATCCTGGCCATGGACTGGATCATGAAGATTTCCACCGACAGTAAGAGGAGAGGGATCAGATGATTCACGACTATGACTGCAACATCAACGCTGGAAGACTTGGACTTTGCTGATGACATTGCCCTGTTGTCACACTGCCACCAAGACATGCATGAAAAAACAAATGCCTTCTCAGAAACAACTGGAAACCTTGGCTTAAAGGTCAGCGCAACGGAAACAAAAATTATTAGAGTGAACGACAGAGTCCAAGACAGCATCAAACTAATTGGAGAAGAGATTGAGGAACTTGACAGTTTTACTTATCTTGGGTCCAAAATGTCAAACACCGGGGATGCGGAGGTTGAGATTCGAGCCAGACTGGCAAAAGCTTGGAGAAGAACAGTGGAAAGGGAGATGAGAGGAAAGAGCTGGACATGGGGTTACCTGGACTGGGTTTTAGCCGATGGACATTGGTGGCGGACTCTGGTTGAGGCCTTATGTGCAACCTGATGCTCTAAGAAGAAAAGATAGATAGTCCGACAAATATCAAAAATACTCCAAATGTAATCAAAACTGCAGGACGTCTATAATATTGCACGTTGACCTTTTAGTTTAGAAGAAGGGAGACACCTGTCTTCTCTGGAATGTTAGGAATATTTATGTACGTGTGTTTTCTGTTTTGCTTATAATTGTATAATACAGATGTCCTGCCCACCGTAGACGAAGCATAGAAGAAAGACGGGTACAGTGAGAAGTACTGTTAATAATACAGACACGGCTGTCAATAATATTAATAATACAAATATGACTATCAGTAATACAGAGATCACTCCCAATATTATAGATATGATTGTTACTACTAATAATACAGATATGAATGTCAAGATGACTGCTTTGTTGGATACAAGTCAGCAAGGCCGCACAAAGTGTGTGTGTGCATTAATAAAGTGATCTGTATATATATATATGTATAATCAGCGTTTTCCAACAACAACAATAATAATAATAATGAAATATGTGCATAGTTCATACTCACACTCTAGGATGCTCTAAGCGGTTAAAATAAGAATGAGACACGGACAGCAGACGAGGGACGGAAGAATAAAAACAGTTCTGACGACAAATAAAAGACAAATATAGAAAACGTACGTGTTTTGTGGTTGTGCCTCGATTTGGATAAAAGTGTTGGAAATTCATTTTTACACCTACTTCTGGTGAGTTTCTTTCTCTTCCTGTTTGCTACAGGTCTGCAAATAATGTATATAATGTACATAATGTATATAATATTATTTATATTATATTATTTATATAATGTTATTTGAAGTGCGAACTGTTCACATCTATTGGCTGGAGTCCAGTCGCCTGCTTCACTCGCGTCGGTAGTGACTTTGAGCTGCAGTGAGTAAACTGAAGTGATGATCACACTTTTACAGTTTGATGTGATAACACTTCTTTATATTCTCAAGATTTCTCAATATCTTCCCAGTATTCTCCCGATGTCACTAAACTACTTTTCTATAGTCGTTACCCTTACATCTACAGTGATCTCCCTTTACTGGTGGAACTCACCGAGTCCTCGCGTTGTTCTTCCTTCTACATCTTTGTTACTATTTTGTGATCTTGTTCATCTCTTCATTAGTCTGTCCTGCTCATGAAACTTTGTTGATTTGTTTTTAACTAATTAGTCGTCGTTACTATTACCGATGCTTCTTTGTCCTATCAGTCCTGTTAGTTATGTCTTCACTATGAGTATTGTTATATGCTTTGAAGTTATATATTAATAAATTAACTATTAGGTTTATTGATGATGAGAATGAGGATGAGGAGGATGATGACGATGATGATAAAGGTATGTGATTTTATTATGCTTTTATTGTCTATAGTGGGGGACTGTAATTTTCTCATCCCCCCTATCCCCCACCATCTCTCTCTCTGCACACCGCATGCTCTACAATGTAGCCACAGCTTTTCTTCAACATTTTTGTTCTTACAAAAGTTTTCTCAGATTTCGATTCAAGTTTTATTCTTTCCTGTGAAGCGTCCCGCTGTCTCCGCTATTGTTCCTACGACAGGCCCGTGTAAAACTGCCATTGTACCCTTCCAGCAGGTGAGCAGGTCTGACGTCACGTGGTCTTTGTGTTTCACTTGCACCCTGAAGATAATTTAGTCGTTAACAAGTAACAAACAGCACGACTTGTTTAATGCCTGAAGTTTTGTTTTATAATGCTGCAACATTCCTGAACAGGTAACGACTGTGTGGATGTACAGGTAACGGGAGTGGTGAAGTGGCTCAAGCTCTGCCCCACAGGCCCGCTCACCTGTCAGTTTGACGTCATTTTAGCAGTTAACTGCCAGATGCTCCGCCCTCTCTAGTGACGTCATGACCAGTGTCAATTGCTGCACTAAAATACTTTCTGGAAGAGTTACTTCTCACGACTTCGGACAAACAAGTTGTCTGGTAACAAGTTTATTGAGCTCAACGAGACAATGAGTGCACTATAGCAACAGTGATGACACTCGTGGCAGTGAAAGCTGCTGTAGTCGTAGAGTAACAGTGCAGAGTAGCGATAGCCATACATTATTAACCTGCTTTTAAAATACAAGCAAAGGGTACAAACAAAATAACTACCGATAAATACTCTCGACGACAGCAACGGTTTATACGCGATGATCAGCTGCTTAGTGGTTATATCTATAAAAAAAAAATGTCTGACAGAAGCAGAATGAAGAGGTGGCCATAAAAATTTTGACATTAAAGAATAAGATCCCCAAAACTTCCTTTATGATTGTGCGCCAGTGACCTCCCCTGTCGCTGTCCTACTGCAGCATAATGTCAAGGGAGGTAACGCACTGTAGCGCTAAGCGCACTCCGTTTCTAATTCATTAAAAACATTGTGTGCTCGTCCTTGTTTACGTAAAAACAGAATAAAGTAAGCCCAGCTAATGTGCTTCACTATTATTTTCGACTTTTCTGTATTCGTTGTTATAGTGGAGTTATCACTTTCTCGAATTTCATTTGTCACTGAGACAATTTCTTGTTGGTGCTTTAAACTTATTTTGCAGTCATACCTGATGTGTTCATATTCGCCATGGATGATTGACAGGCTCTTTCCAGATATGATTCCAATCTTTTAATTCACCTTATGGATATGATGAAAAGTGATCTTAATTTGTTCTTACTGCTGCATAGTGACTGTTGTAACAACATATTAGATGTGTATTGTTGTTTATTATTGTGTATTGTTGTCACTTTTTAATAATAAAGTATTCATATTTGTATAGAGAAAGAAAGTGGTCTACAGCTGCTGAATTTTTGGAGAATAGCATTTCGGTAGATAGTAGCAGTTCATATAAAGTCAAGTATTACCATCTATTTATTAAATTAATGTATCACCGTTAATCACAAATATATTAAAACAGATTTTAATTATGTCATACCTAATTGTCTATAGAAACTAACCGAAGCCTTAACTAGAATGCTATGTTTTTTTGACCACTAAGAGCACCTGTGGGTGTGTAGAAAAGACGAGGACATTAATGTAATAAAGAAATCTGACCAAAAGGTTTTGCCTTTCCAAGCGGACCAGAATTGATGTTTGGTAAAATATTTGAAACGAACATTCTGCAGTAAATTATAAAATACTTTTACTCTACTTATTTTTATTTTTCCTCAAAGCTTCAAGGTGGTAGGACGAGGATACAATGTTCTTATTCAACATGTTATTGATAAGCGATTAGATATACACGGAGTTACCTCTCCTGACCAGTTCGTAGGTGGGATTGGTCAGAGAGAGGGGACGTCACTGGCGCGGGTAACTATAAAAGGACATTTTCTGGTTATTTTATTCTTCAAACTCGAAGTTTGTATGGCTACCTCTTCAACCCTGCATACAAATATCTTTCCAGTCACTTGTCATCAATCGAAGCATCTAGTAGCTAATCTTTGTGTGTGAACAGCTGCAATCGTCTAGAATCTTTAACAGTTTTTATGTCTGCATCCTACGCTTGTATTTGCTTCTCACAACAGCAAGTTAATAGTGAGTGGCTATCCCTACTCTCCACTGTTTACTAGTACAACAGCTCGGAGTGTCATAAGTGTCATCGCTACTGCTAAAACTAAAACAATCGCGTGACATTTTTTTGTTTCCTTCAATGACAAGTCTTTCAAAAGAGAATCTGTTGTCCACCACTACTAGTCCCCTCACTCGATTAATTTCCGGTTATTTTACTACAGAAATATTCAATGGACTTGTCAGCAGAATGTAATAGAACCAATGCAAACAAATTAAACATCCAGATCGCCTACCTCATGGATAAGAAGTATCTGCTCAGTTTTTCTTCACCATGTTAACAAAACTCTTTTATTAAATACGCAAATGACAGCGAATGTCAATCATTCACAAGGTTACACTTATATACACTTAGTAAAAATACGGGTCTTATTAACCTTTACTTTTTGACGGTGGAAAAATATCCAACACCTAGCCAACACTCAAGCACAGACTTACCGCCAATGATGACAAGTTTAGAGGTCAACCTTAGGGAGTAGTTATGTAGGTGAGGCTACAATATTCAGATAACAGGAAATTCAGTTACAGTAAGCAAAGAGCTACCCGTAAATGACAATATTAATTGTTATTTTGGTCACCCTTATTGGTATCTTTGTCCCTTAACCTGTGTGAACCATTTGATTCAAAACCTCTAGATAGCAGTTCCAAATATACAATTTTTGCACATTTCCTCAAAGCAGCAAAGAACCTATCATTAAGTACACGCTTCTTTAGGATATTACATTTGTTTAATCCATGGAAAACTGTGAAAACATAACGCACATAACTAAAATTTATATTTATTTATTTATTTTCTAATGATTTAAGGTTATTGATAGTATTACCATCAAGATAACTTACATAGTCTGAACTTTATTTTCTGAATTTGTTTTAGTATATATATAATAAAGCACACATAATAATCAAGAAGTTTTGTGCCATGTTTCCATTCTGTAATCAAAATTATAACAGTGGAGCACAAAGCAAAAAAAAAAAACACAAAAAAAAACACACACACACACACACACACACAAAAATTCAAAAGGATATTTAAGGGAAGAGAGCTACACTTTTAAGTCCTTTCTTCTATGTGTATATTGATAGGGTTTATTCAGATTAATGAAATAGAGGAGTTTAAAATAAATGTAATTGGTTGAGCTTAGCGGCCAAAAATTTCCACGACACAAATTTCAGAAATTAAAACCATTCTGACCACGGTAATATCACAGTTCTCTTTTCTCTTCTCTTTGTTCACAATGCTTGTGTTTTAAGCAGTTGCATTAAAATTTTCTTTCAGCTTTTTAATGATTTTTAGAATTATGTTTTATTATCTGTGAAATAATTGCTTTAACAGAAAGTCTTTTTGTTATTTTTTTTAGCAGCTTAGCACAGCAAATATGTAAGACAGTCGAACCTGCCTATGTACATGTTCATAAGCAAAGCAACTTGAAGAAATGTTGTAACACTAATAACTAACACAAAGATAAATGCCATGTTTGATAGAAGTATTAAAGCAATTGGCACTTACACATTTATTTTAATTTTTTTTGTTTTTTGTTGTTCATTACTTGTGTGTATTGTTATTATTATAATTAGTGAAGGACACAGGATAGCAGTGTTTGTTGGTTGGTGTGCCTGTGTGAAGCGTGCACGTGTTGTCCTCACTTGTCCAACTCAAAATCAAATAGTGGCTGTGGTCGAGAGGAAGTTCTCACCTCCGGTGTCTTCAAAGCGAAGTAAAGCAAAGGCGCGATTGCTTAGTGCCAACACATGCAAGACTCATTCAATATTCATGATAATAGTCAGATGTACTACTTATAAATTGTATAATTTATTATTTTACTGCAAATGATACTATCTACGATGTTTAACATTCCGTTAGCTGACGATTCACCACTGCCGTAAATCAGTTCAAATATATTTTCATTGCTGTATTATTCGAGATATTTTTAAGCAAAGAAAAAGATTTGTGTTTTTTAGGTTTATTCCTTGCTACTTCCCATGAAGCATAAGGCTGAAGTATTTTTTTCATAATGCGGGGGACATGGACATGTTGATCGTTGTTTGCTAACTTGTGGCAAACAATGGGAAATTTTGACACCTTTAAAATGGAAATTTCCTAGATGCTTAGGGTGATTCATTCTTTGAAATAAATTCAAAAACAACGCACATTGTGTTTACCTCGTGCCATTTATTATTTTTATTTATTAGAAAAGGAAAAATTAGTACATTGCTTACATTTTTCTGCGAAATGTTCTTTCCTGAACTTAGACGTAGAGTAAACGTTAGTTACTTTTCTTGTTCTCAGCTTCTCTTAGTGCAAGGGACGCAATCAGTAAGAGAAAGGCAGCTTACAGCAGACGACCTTTTCACGTCATATTCAAGGCGTCAGAAATCATGTCGCGAAATGACAACCGTCTGTACCACACCGTTCTAAAGAGCAGTTTTGAAACATTTACTTGTGCGACTCTTACTTCGCTTGCGTCAGTGCAGCGTCAGAAATCATGTCGCAAAATGAGTAAATCAATGAATAGGTGAATAAATAAGGGAAGAGACTCTTGGTACCTTTAGATTCTTGTTCTACTATAGATTGCTTCCCTTTGACCGTAGAAGCAGAAGAAGATCGCTCAATCAAGTACATGCAATTATTCAGCTGATAAATCGGCATGTTTGTGGCGGTTTCCAGTTTCTGAATTCAACAATGATTTGTACTCAACCGAAAATATCAAGAAAATAGTGAATAATACTTAAAGTATAATTATATTCTAATAAAAATGTTTGGCACTTTATGTTTGTATATTTATGCGTATATTTTTTTTGTGAATCTCTACTTCTTGACCTTCTTCACTAACACGAGCTCTTCGTTTCATACAGTTACCATATTTCATTTGAATTTAGTACAAGAAAACCAAAGCTATATATCTTGATACCTTTCTGATAACAAAATAAAAAATTTTTACAGAAGTATTTTGCTATATAAAGGTCATCTTTAGTACAAGCACATCCATATCCTTACATTTCACCGACAGCTTCTGTTGTATTTACCATTTCTCATTTTTTATGTTTGTATGCTGTTTGTTTATTCTTCTGTTATTGCTAACCAGCACATACCACCTTCTCACAGCTCAACACGTGCAAGTTAGCAACATTCGTTCTACACATTCATTATCCTTTGTCACACACTATTTTTCGGGTGAGAAAAGGAACAAATGAAAATAAAAAGTCTCTTTTTTTAATTAAAAATACTGGAGAAGAGCTCTGACGCATATGGCAATACACGTTCTGAGAGAGAGAAAGAGAGGGAGGGGATGCCATACACTATGGACGGTCGAAGATCGCCGTCCATCGGTCTATCCTTTCTATTCTCAGAAAAAAGTTGACAGAGTGTAGAAGTTTATATATGGTCATTTTGGCTCCTCCATAAGAGAGATTCTTCAAGTGACTTCATTAACTATATCCAACACTGATTTATGATCAAGACAACTCCAATTACTATACAGGATGCGAAGTTGAAGTATTAAAGTACATACCTACAGCCACCTGACTGCCAAGGTGTCTTCAGAGTTACACTAAGCGACGTTTACCTGCAGAGAGTTTATTCACTCAGAAAATGTATCAGTATGACCCTCTGCCTACCTGTTCATAAAAGTGTTTCATCTCATCGACTACAAAGATTCTTCTCCTAACTGAATACGTTGACGGACATCTGTTGTCATCGGTCTTTTGACTTGTTTCGGTCCTTGTGGCAGCAGGTGAAAGGCCCTACACAGGATGCCCAGTCCACTCCTTAGGCTTGACGGCAGGCTCCATGGCAGGCTCTACGACAGTTAATTTCAGTAGCATTCTTCACTCGCCAATGGAGTAGAATGACTGATCCAGTGTGTTGTGTGTCACTGTCTCCCATCACGTGCTTACAACGGACTTAAGTCGCTTGATGGCGCCCGTATCCTCTTTAATAGTGAAAAATTCAACAAAGGGGTATCGGCATGGAAGACAAATCAAGAGACTTCAAACGACAGAGAGAACTCGTCAGCAGGGAGCGGTTGGTAGTTGTGAGAATGTTAGCATAAACGATGGGTTTTACACACGTGCACACACGCACACACGGAGAAAAAAAGAAAAAAAAGAAAGGGAAGGTATTAACATTTTGTGTGTATCTCTAACTTTGTAACATTGAATTTCTTTTATTTTGATAGTGTCAGTAATTTACCTTCGGGTATTTGACCCTGGTCTTTGACTCAAAGTATTTAGCCCTAGTAGGGAGCCATTAACATCAGAAGGAGAAATTTTCAAAGACAAGAGTTGGCGAGACGGAAAGAAGAGGGTGTGGTCCAAGAAGCAGGGCTGAATTGTTTTAAAGGTCTAACCCCTAGAGGAAAGGTAAATAAAATCAATTTTTTTGAAAAGTTTATTTGTGTAGGTTTTCCATAAGTCATACTTAAAATGCAATTTATTTGATCGTATTTTTTAAATGTTTTTTTTTTACTTGTTTTACTTTTTAAAAATAACGCACCAAATATTAACAAAAAGTAGAAACTGACTTCTGCTTCACAAAATTCAACATCAAACCGAAGAATAAAGAAAACAAAAAGAAGACAAAAAAGAAACAATTTTATAAAAAGAAAAGATCTTCCCTTTAAAGAAATCAAAAAGAACAGCAATGAAGACTAAGACTTTCCAACGAGTTTCTTTCTCAATTAGCTTTTTTCTATTCGTTTTTCTCTGTCTTAAGAAATTTGTCTGAGAGAAAATGTCCAGAGAAGGCTCTATAAAATGGAGGAGTGGTCCAACGTATTGTACTTTCCTGATGATCTGACCTTTTGTTTACATTGTCAGTATCAGGGATTGTTTGAAAAAATCAGGGAGGAGACTATTTCACGCTAATTAATTACTTTAGAACCTTGGTAATGCCTTCAGTAGAAAAAGGCTAAATGGTCGCTGCAAGATTAGGAGTTCAGTCAACTCGTCGTTTCCGGACAAAAGACTGCGAATCCTGGCGAAATGGATGTTACAGTACCGCGCCCATGTCTTAACAATTAGTAGGGAGAGGAAACGAGAATGGCGATAATCACCTGCAAACAACATGCCGCAGACAAATAAAGTCATTAAGCAGACCGTTAGACGAGTAGTTTAAACCGTCCAATCGTCAAACGTCTTCGGCGACGTCCCTTCAAATGGATGAGCGGCCCTCAATCAGACACATTTGCTTAGTTGATTACGAAAAAGCACCAGCCTTTCTACTCTAAGTTTCTTCACGGCAACAATTTTTCTTCCACCAAAGAAACGTGAAGCAAGCAAGTAATATTACATTATTACAAAGATGTGCATAGTTCGTATTGTTAACGACTTTGAAATTTAAGTAAAAATTTGTAAAATAACCTAGCGAAACGAGCTGACACTGATCTTTGCTTCCTGTGAAAGCCTAGATAAAAGATATTCGTTACAATGAAATAGAAAGTTCGTGTCAGTTATAAACTTTACGGTAAGACTATATGATTGAGAGAAATGATCGGTTAACAATAAAATCAACACATACGGCCATGATGAGGCGACTGGATTGACCAAGCCTGTTGTAGTCGTTTTTATCATGTTAAAATATTTCAGTGAGGGCAATGCAAGCACCGCACCTTCTCGTCGCCTATCTACGGAAAGGGAGATAAGTCCAGTACCTGTGATAGAGAATGACCTCCCTTTTCCCTCCAATTCCTCCATTAATGCCGATGAAGCTTTCACGTCGAGTAACTGGTTGGTGGATATTACTCAGCCTGAGAGTTTGAATAACATTAACGATATTAACGATAAATCGAGTTTTTCCGAGAACATCAAGTTTCTCTACGCCTCCGCCAACAGTCGAAGGGGAGGAGTCTTTTGGTCTGGATTTGAATTTAGAGGAATGCGTAGATTCCTCCAACAACCGTCAGCTAAGAGGAAAGGAAGGAATTATTAATTTTTCATTTTCGCCATCATTCGGCTTCTTGACTCACTCGCCTCCTTTCGCGTGTGGAGTAGAACTGATCGTTCCACAGGAAATGGTAGCTCAGGTGGAGGTAGTTGATGTGAGTTCATTTTGTTTCGGGAATACGATGGAGTTACGAGATGAAGATGATACCGTTATGTTTGAAGGTTGTCCAGACGATCTGCCGACACTTTTTGTGACTTACTCCAACTTCCTGAGGATACGTGTAGAGTTACTTAGCAACCGCTTTCCCTTCGAGCTGCATCTCACTTTCTTTGCTCTCCTCGAGTCCAGCCGCCCGCAGCTGCAGATGAACTACACGTCTCCTACAACAGGTAATTGTACAGGCTGAATCATCACCATCATCGTCGTCGTCGTCATCGTCATCGTCATCATCGTCATCATCATCATGTTCTTGATGTTTGTGCATGTATGCTGTGCTTGTTTGTACTCGATTGTACATCACACGGCCTCTTTCCCCACTGCCCGTTAATTAATGTAGCTCAAGTTAAGACAAGCTTACTGTAAATAAAATTCTGGAACAGCTTCACATAATAAGTGACTGTGTGCTGTTAAAATAGTAAATGTGATTTGTAGTTTGATATTTATTCAAATGTTGCAGGTTATTTAGAAATATATTATGGACCGTACGTGCAAGGGTATCCGCCTTTTGTGAACACCTTGATTCACCTAGTCCCTCCAGATGATTACGCTGTTGTGATTAACATCGAGACTGCTAATATCATAGTGGATTGTATGTACGGCGGTCGCTCAAGTGACCACGTGACCCTGCAGACCCCAGACAACGTCACGATGTTCCAGGTGTGCAGTCTGTCCAACTACGGCCACTCTGATCCTGTCGTTTACCCAGGTGATGTCAAAGTTCAATACATAAGTTACAAAGGATCTTCTGTTGCAGACTTCAAAATATTGTTTTCGTTTCACAAAATCTCAGCTTTGCCGGTTCAAGTGGCTGACGGCAGGTTGAACTGCTCGGCCGTGCACTGGCCGGACATGCAGCAGCACTTCCCCTGCAACTTTCAGTCCGACTGTGTGGGCGGCGAAGATGAAGCAGGATGCTGGCGAGGGGACGGCACGTGCAGCCAGGGAAACTTTCAGGCAGACGGCCGGTGCTTTCTAATCGCACGTGCAGAGCACGAACAAACATCTTGGAACCTCGCCAGCGACTGGTGTCAGCAACGTGGAGCTCGTTTGTCCAGTCTCAGCACCAAGAAAGTGTGGGACACTGTGTTGGACCTTTTCTTTAGAATCGGAGATGGGTTCACTATTCCTATTGGCGTCAGGTTGTCTCCTCCTACAGTCCCTCATTTGTACGTATGACAATCATAATTTGATACTTGGGCGTCTATGTAGTTATATCTATAATTGTCTAGGTAGAGTATACTTTAAATACATCTTAAATATACTCTTTTCTTACTTTGCTGGGACAGAAAGTGCGAGACTGTGTTGCTCTGCTATGTGTTGGGCAGCTACAGGAACACCTGGATGTGGTCTGATGGCACGGCGGCACATTTCATCTCACTTTCTTCATTGATGGCCTGCTGTCTATAACGGAAGTTTGCGCCACTCTCCCCTTGTACTGGATCCAATCATTCAGTGGAACCAAACAGCTGATAGCAGAAAACTGTGCCGAGATATTCGACATATCCTTTCGTTTATGTGAGATTCCAGTCGCCTCGTCTCAACAGTTTGAGCCACCACAGCTCAGTACAGCAGCGCCCTCTGTGTGGTTCACCTCGGTAAAGTCAAGCAGTCTTAGTTTGAGAACAATCATCTTAGATACAATTTTGTTTTTTACTTTGTTTTTGTTTTGTTTGTTTTGTTTTGTTTTGTTTGCTAGCAGCAGGCCGTGTTATTCTTTAAGTATAAAGTTGTTTGTTTTTGCTGTTGTTTTGTCTTTGGGTTGGTTTTTTGTCTTTTTTTTTTTAAACATGTACAGAGGAGATAAAATCTAGTCAGGCCTAAAAGACACACGAACACAAAACATTTTTTTAAAATGAAGTCACATGGTATATAGCTGTCCAGTCATTTACCATTTCTTACAAATGTCTTACAATCATTTCTCTTGTTTGTTTCTTAAACTGTGAGAGTATGCACACATGGCGGTTTGTCTGTCTGGCAGTCTGCCTACACACGGTGCCCCAGGCAGCACTTCACTCACGTGTTCCTGGCGTGTGACGAGGTCTCTGACTGCTGGAGCAAGAAGGATGGCGCCACCTTCACCTGCTCCGCACCACTGACCACCCTTCTGCCCCCCTTTCAATGTGTGGGTGTGCAGCAGACCGTCCCCTTCACGCTCATCTGCGATCATCGAGCTGACTGCAAAGACGGAAGTGACGAAGACTTTTGCTACTTCCCGCCCTGTGACGTCAGATCCCCGTACCGTTGTAGTGGACAAAGGGTATGTACCCCTTTAAACTTATCTCGCATTTTTAGTTTCTATGTCAACCTGGAACATCAACTAGCATAAAAGTCGTCGTCGTCGTCATTTAATTTATGCTACAGTTAGTGTACGTTATTCTAATTGATTGTTGTCAGTTGACGAGAACCAGTTGCATTAAAAATAATTGACCTCTCTAACCCGCACAAAAACAGTGACATCCGGGTCCTTTTGTTATGAAGTGTGAAGGTGGAACCTTAGGCTCATATCGAGTGTAAGATATAGCAATGACTAAGTATTGAATCTGTTTGATTCTGGAAAGCAATGTGCGACCCTTATGTCACCTATATATGTATATGAAATTAATTAGATGATTGTAAGAGAGATATAATATTGCTTTCTTTACATAATTTTATTGCATTTGATGAAGGCGATGAATTTAAATATAAAAATAGAAATCATAATTATCCACGACTAAAGTAGTCTTTGTTAAGGTCTATAATGAAAAAATAAAAAAGACTTATAAGCAGAACCTTTTCTCCTGTGGGCAGTGTGTACAAGAGTGGGAGCGCTGTAACGGACGAGTTGACTGCGATGACCGTTTAGACGAAGATCGTTGTCCTTCATCACAAAAAGAACAAAAGACACTCGCTCTTCAGACTCCAATAGTCGTTGATTTAAACGTGAAGGAGGTTTTTACATACACAGAACTTACATACAATTCATCAGCAGATTTCGTCTGTTCTCCTTCGCATTTTATGTGCAACAGCCTTCAGCAGGTGTGTCTGCCTGTCTACCTGCGATGTAACGGGATGTTCGACTGTCCTGGTCACGAAGACGAGGCGGCATGTGACAGGTACACGTGTCCCGGCTTCTACCGTTGTCGCGGCTCTCAGGTGTGTGTTCACGAGTCTCACCTGTGTGATGGACTATACCAGTGTCCTCAGCGCGATGACGAAATACTGTGTAATGAAACATGTCCTCAAGACTGCCTCTGCCACGGTTGGGCTTTCGTATGTTCCAGTAGTTTTGCAGCAGCTGACCATTCAAACCTTCGATATCTTGAAGCAAGTGGGACCTCGCTGACCCTCGCTGACCTGCACAAAAACATTTTTCTCGTTTACCTCAGTCTCGCCCGGTGTAATCTGACCAGACTGCATGAAGTCGTGCTGCCCAACCTCCGAACTCTAGATGTTAGCAACAACGAGTTAACCGACATCAGTAGCAGCCATTTTTCTGGTCTGCACAATTTGCAACTCTTGAAAATAAGCAACAACCCACTGAAACATTTCTCTTTCCAGCATGCTACTGAAAAACATTTTCTCAAAGTTCTCGATATGTCTGAGGTTTTCATTCCAACAATAGACTTTGGCATCTTTGCTTTCTTTTCCAAACTCACAATGCTGAACCTCTCCGGCAGCCATATAAGTCACGTGACAGGGCAAGGTTTTCTTCCAATGAATGATTGAGCATACTTGATCTGCAATTTTGTCCTATGACTGTGTTCCCAAAGGAAATATTTCAGGCTCTGTCCGACTGGAGACTGTTTATGCTGACAACTACAAGCTGTGCTGTCCGGCGACACTACCCCGAGGGTTCAACGTGCTCAACTGTCACGCTCCCTCCGATGAAGTGTCTTCCTGTGACGATCTGCTGCGCTCCAACCTGTACCGCGTGGCACTCGCCATCTTTGCCTCGCTGGCCTTACTAGGAAATGTCGGCACACTGCTTTACCGCTTCATCTTCCACAACAGCACAGGTAACGTGGGCTACGATGTCTTTGTCACCAACCTGTGTGTGGCCGACTTTCTCATGGGTGCATATCTCTTTATCATCGGCATCGCTGACTACAGGTACAAAGGTATTTACCTGTGGGAGGATGTCGGGTGGAGAAACAGCGATTTGTGCAAGGTGGCGGGTTTTACGTGTTTGTTGTCGTCTGAAGTGTCAGTTTTTATAATATTTTTCATTACTGTTGACAGGTTTTTAGTTCTTCGTTTTCCATTTAGTCAGGTACGGTTTAAAAGAACTTCAGCTCAGGTAGTGTGCGCCTTGTCTTGGCTAACAGGAGTTGGTCTGGCAGCGGTTCCTCTCATTCCGCCCACCTCCCACTGGGACTTTTACAGTCAGACCAGCATCTGTATTCCTCTCCCAACATCAAGAGTGATGTTTTCTGGTCGCTTGTATTCCTATGGCGTGATGATTATCTTGAATTTAATCTTTTTTCTGTTAATATTGTTCGGGCAAATCCTTCATTTACTGGTCAGTTCGTTCCAACTCAATATCTTCCGTCAGCTCGTCAAGGAGTAACAAAGACTTGACTATCGCCAGACGCCTCATCTCAGTCGTCATGTCGGATTTTCTGTGTTGGTTTCCTGTTGGTCTGACGGGAATCCTCGCCTCGTTCGATGTTCCCATCGTCAGTGAGGTCAACGTTGTTATCGTCATTTTTGTTTTGCCTTTCAACTCTGCGCTAAACCCATTCCTGTACACCATCAACACCTACTTGGAGCGCAGACGGCGCGTGCTGGAGGAACAAAGGCGAAATCGTATCATTGCTCAGGTGAAGTGTTTAGCTTCTAATACAGGTTCTGACAATACAAGGGTCACTCTGACCCACAATGAAGCCCTCGACCTCCTTCAGACCATGTTTGCAGTCAAATACTGACCTCGGAGTCACTAGAAAGTCAGAATGACGATCAAAATAGGAGTGTAAGACAACCAGTCTTTCTGAAAGATAAAATTATTGTTTGGTTTTTTTTTTGTTTCTTTCTTTTGTATTTGGTTTTGTTTTTTGCTAATTGTAAGTTTATATATATATGGGACCACTGGGCGAGTGGTCATTTGATCATATATAATTTCAAAGTCACCATGTTCTCACCTAAATTTGTGCTTTTTAATTCTTTACGAAAACTACTTTGAATGCCAATTAGTGAGCAGTTTCAATTTACATATGATGCACTTATGAGCGCACAAAACAATTTAATTATGTGGAAAACTAAATTTTCCACAAAAAATTATAAAATTCCATCCTCGGGCAGGACATGTTTTTTGTTATGTAGAATACTTGAAGAGCGATATTGAACTCTAGTAATAGTTCTTTCCTAACAGAAGTGACAGAGGCTAGGTAAGATGTCAGCCATATTATCCACATTATCTATATCATTGCACACACGGACTTTTATCGAGAGATACTGTTTAACAATGACATTATTCTATATTTCTACATATCTTGTTGCAAGAGATCATACATTGCAAATCGTTGGCAACCGCTTTCTTAGCATCGGAATATTTGAGCTTGTCTTAGAAAACATCATCAAAGTAAGTACATTTAGAGGTCAGTAAGTGGAGAACCTTCTATCTGCTTGACCTGTAGGTGGACACTCATGTAAGTGGACATTGCCTGCCATCAGTAAACACTATCAGCAACATTTTATTGAGAGGAATGTGACAGGTTCATGTTTAGTCATCAGTAAGTAAAAGGTCGCATCACTAAAATACCAGAACAGTGTTTTATCAGTTCATTCTTCTGGTACACACCCGACATTTCTTAGGTAGATCAGTGTATTTCTCTGTCTTCTCTTTAAAAATAAAGCCTTTCTGAGGAAAACCACTCTTTTGCCATAACAGGATGGGATTTTTCTCGTCAACGAATTATTCCACTTATTTATTTTTTATTATTTCAAGTCATCACTGAGTTTGATTTATTAGTTGTTTCTGTTAAAAACTTAGATGGTAATGTACTTATCTTCGTTGAAAGTTAGGCATCTTGATATTGTCAAGATGTATGAATCAGATGTGTGAAAATGTTTAAATCAAATGAACCACTCAGTCTCATGCTACGTCCCTAAATATATTTTATCCTCAGAAAATTTCAAAGGTTCCAATGTTATTAAACAGAAATTGCTGACAGAATAATCGCTGTTTGATGAGGCAGCGATTACAGGAACCTGTCCTCTGTTTATCTTGTGACAAATTACAGAATTTATTAGAATTAATTAATCGTTTGTATAAAGTTCGTATTCTCTTATAACTAAGTGGAAAAAAAGGTAAAAAAGGAAAATAAAGTTTCTCCATCCTGTAGAATAATCGCATAATACCAGCTGACAGACTTAGGGTGGAGTTTACAGTATTTCAACACTGATGGGAACCAAAACCAGAAACTTCTTACACTGTAATTAATTGTTGTTGGTGTGTCACATGCAAACAAACCTCAGCTACCTCTGACTACCTCGTTCACGATAAATGGACAAAAGCAATAGTTGTAGTGGTAAAGTAGAGAGTTGTGTGAAGACAGTCTTGACAGTCGGAATGTATTCAATGAGTGCATGTGCTCTGACAATTATCATTAATTAAACCTACTTTATTGAGATTGCACGTTCATAAAGATTAGAAACCATCCGTCTCTGTAATCTTTTATTGGATAATTTTATAATTATGTAAAGCCAATAGTGAAGTTTGAAAACAAAAAGATGAAAGGAGCAATGGAGTCCAAGTCAGTAAACAAAACACTTCATTGCCCTGTCTCCTGTGTAAACAGCGATGACCTGGTTGAGAGATGCTAGATGAGGATTTGATGCTTGGGAGACAGTTACAGTCGGAAAAGAGGCTTCGTTGGTGTCGTCGTCTAACTGCCGTGTGATGATGTGTGTACTATCATCATATTTTAGTGTGTACATGAACATTAGAAACACTGCCAGACAGCAGGCCTCACCTGCAGACAGTCAAACAACAATAGGTGTGAACTGGTAGCATATGAAAAAATGCGGTAGAATATTTATTCTGTTATATAATTGACACTGCTCTATATTTGAACTATTTTAACTCTAGTCGACTCAGTTAATCATTACTAACTTAATGTAAGGTACGTCGGTTTGACAGAGAAATAATAAATGTCAATATCAACATGATGTAAAGCCTACCTTGAAGTTTTATTGTCCCGTGTGTGCGAGAGCTTGTGTTGTTGTGTTTACCTGCGTGTGTGTGTGTGTGTTTTCTAAGCAAATCAACCACATTTACACAAAGGAGAGTCTGAAAGAATGTCACACATTACAAAACTCAACGTAGTAGCGAGAAACCGCTTGTGACGAGTCATAAAGTTTATTGATACATCAAACCAAAGACGATGTTCAATCAGCAAACTATACATCACATTTCAACACCGTCAAGACAAGAGATTACTCAAATAGAATATGAACCGCCATATTACATTCTATATAATATACTACAGTGGTTATAGGGCTTTTCTCTAAATAAACTAAAGTTGAGGTAGGACCCATTGCTTGTATATGTAGGAGCTGATGTGTGTGTCCAGTGTATGAGGTGGCTACTCTCGGTGTAGCTACATTGCTGAAGTCAATGACACCAAAGGCAGCAGACAGAAGCATTGTTTATAAGGCTATTTGAATCACATTCTGTAGTAAAACTAAGCGGACGATGAAAACGAGATTTGTATTAGTAGCGATGAGGACAAAGAAATGTTCCTGTCATATCAGCCTGACAACTCCACAAAGTGAGCAAATGTTTCTTTAGATGACACTTAGGACATTTCCAAGCATACAAACCATTCTCTGCTAAAGAAGAACAATATGAGAAGGGGAGGAGACAGAAAGAAAGTCTATTTCTAGAAAATAAATTTTGAAATGCTTAAGTGGCCCAACCACAAGAGATTTGGGTGGAATGTTCTCGCCCTTCCAACGCAAGAAAAACACGAACTGATTTTGTCAAGGCTTTCCTATTCATTTCAATACATATACACACAAGTAAATACGATGTTTATTAGTTAATATATTGTAAATGGAACGGAAGTTTTATTATTAAGGGACTGTTTAAAATCGGAGACTTGTTCATGTCATCCGTAAATGAAGCAATGCCTGGACACCCGATATACCCGTCATCAGAAACCCGGAGTTTCAATGGATGTTCAACAGTGGCAACTGAGTACTAAATGTTTCGTTGTAACCAAGGATTGTCAGCCTAGTTATACCAATCTGTAATACCATAACAACATCTAAAGCAAAGCAAGATAAACAAGTTTAAATATTATTGACAAGGACCGTGTTGTTGTCGCTATGTAAACAAGGACGATTGACAAGAAAAACATTCAACTAAAATTTTACTCGCTTAATTGACAATGTCTATTGAAGTAAGTGTAATTCTCGTTTATATATGTATTTTTTATCTTCCAAACTACCGTTGTAAGTTTTACTTCTGATGACCTTAAAATCAATCTTGCGGAGAGAGGTAACTTTCTCTAAAGCAGCAGTGTCGTGATTGTTCATTTTATTACTGAAGGTAGTATCATTCGCACAATACATCAGAGCCATGTTTCTGTGGCATGTGTTCGTCTGGAAAGTTCTCTGCCTTCAAACAGATATCAGTCATCTTCAAGATGTGAAATTCCCAAGTTACACACCTCTGGGTGTGTCGTGCTAAAGTAAACACGATTCCGTGACTAGAATTCTCCGCAGACACATCGACCATCGTCATCACAGTCTGTCCTTCCCAAGCGCTCGAGGATCCAGTTAACTCGTGTTCTGGATGAATCTGTGATAAATCCGCATCCCTAGAATTATCCATCACCTGGTAAATCTACGAGTTTATAAATGGTCTGAAAACAAAGACTGATATTATATTCGAATATAACTGTTCATGATACAACCAAAAAATATTGGTTCTACTTCGCTTGTCGTACAGTGATTGACAGGTCATCTAGAGAAAGATCCTTACCTGAAAGAAGTGATTTAACAATGGCCATCACATCGTTACTCGACATTTTTGAGTCTCCAGTAGCAAAGTTGAGCTGAGCGATGACACGCTTTCGTCTTTCTTCCTCTCTTGCTCGTCGTCTGCGCTCCAGGTAGATGTTGATGGTGTACAGGTAGGGGTTAAGTGCCGCGTTCACAGGTAGAACAAAAATAGCAATACCTACATTGACCTCTCCAGGTATGGGGACATCGTAAAAAGCCAGGGTTCCAGCCAAACCGACGGGGAACCAACACAAAAAATCTGACATCGCCACTGTGATTAGTCGTTTAGCGATGTTAAAGTCTTTAACCGTCTTAGATGACTGAGCTGCTGACACGGAATTGGCAAGAACTGACCAATAAATAAGAATCTGGCCGATAAAAATGAGGAGAAAAAAGACAAAATTCACGAAAACTAACACAACAAAAGAATACATACGACCGGGAAAATACTTTCTTGAGGTAGGCAGCGGAATACAAATACTACTCTGACTGTAAAACTGCCAGTGTGACGTCATCGGACTTACAGGTACAGCTGCCAGGCCAAGTCCTGTCAGCCATATCAGACCACAGGTCAACTGAGCTGAACCTTTTCCAAAGTGAATGTGACTGAAAGGAAAACGAACAACAAGGAAGCGATCAAAGGTAATCAAAAAGATGACAAACACCGATACTTCGCAAGACAGTAAACAAATAAAACCCGCCATCTTACACACGCTACTGTTTCTCCAGTCGATGTCCTTCCACAGGTATTCACCTCTGTACCTGTAGTCAACAATGCCAATAATCAAGAGATAAACACCCATGAGAAAATCTGCCACACACAGGTTGGTGACAAAGACATCATACCCGACGTTACCCGGAGTTTTGTGAAGAATCAAACGATAAACTAACGAAACAAGATTTCCTAGTAAGGCCAGCGAGGCAAAGATGGCGAGTGCCACGCGGTACAGGTTGGAGCGCAGCAGATCGTCACAGGAAGACACTTCATCGGAGGGAGCGTGACAGTTGAGCACGTTGAACCCTCGGGGCAGAGTCACGTGACAGCACAGTTTGTAATTGTCTGCAAAAATTGTCTCTAATTTGTCTAAGGTTTGAAATATTTTTGGTGGAAACATTGTTATTGGAGAATGGCGTAAGTCTAGGATGCGCAGATCCCTCATTCCATAAAAACCTTGGTTTGTCACGTGATCTAAATGACCCCCAGAGAGATTTAACATTCTCAAACTTGAGAAAAAGGCAAATATTCCAAAGTCAATTTCTGGTATTCGGACATCCGACATGTCCATAATTTTCAGAAACGATGGTTGACTAAAATCGTAAAAATCAAAATACTTCAAAGGATTATTGCTTACTTTTAGAAACTCTAAGTTTGTCAAACTAGTGAAATGGCTGCTACTAATGTGAGTTAACTCATTATTGCTGAGGTCTACAATACGAAGGTTGGGCAATGTCACATGATGCAGTTTAGTTAGATTGCAACGGACCATGACTAGATGAACCAGAAAAGTACTGTTCTGTAGGTCAGCAAGGATCATGGAAGTCCCGCTTGGCATCCAGATAACGAAGACTAGAATAGCTGGTAGCATTAAAATTATTAGAACAAGTAAAAGCCCAGCCATGGCAGACACACCCGTGAGGACATATTTCATTGCAAAATTCTTCGTCATCTTCTTGTGGACAATGGTGCCCTCCGTCACACACGTGACTCTCGTGAACACACACCTGAGAGCCGCGACAACGGTAGAAGCCGGGACACGTGTACCTGTCACATTCCGCCTCGTCCTCGTGACCAGGACAGTCGTACAGCCCGTTACAACGGAGGTACACAGGAAGACACACATGGTGAAAGCTAGCACACGCGAACTGGGACTCAGAGCATGAATTGGTGAAAGGTGTTTTTGATGTACTCCGATGAAAGAATTCAAGCTCTCCATTGTAAATGTCAAGTGTTACTGAAAATGTCACATCAAAGTGCGTCAGTTCATAGTTAGAGCCCTGTCAGATCCTTGGGACACACGTCTCCGTCAACTTGACTGTCGCATTCCAGGTGGTGGCTGCAGCGCTCCACTTGCTGCAAGCACTGCCACAAGACAAAGCAGCGACTTAGCCTGGTTTTCTAACGGCATCATTACAAAAACAGTGCGACATTTTGGTTTACAAGTTTTATAAAATCAAAAGCTACGAACCCTGTTAGCTTTGCAAATAGCACGTGATCTGACGTCACATGGTGGGAAGTAGCAAAAATCTTCGTCGCTTCCGTCTTTACAGTCAGGCCGATGATCACAGACCAACGTGTAGGGGACGCTATCCTGCACATGGCTGCACTTAAAGAACGGCGGAAGTGACGTCAAGGGCATGGAGCAGGAGGATGCCGTGTCATGGTTAACAGACCAACAGCCAATGACGTCATAACAAGCTTGGAACACGTGAGTGAAGTGATCTGTGGGGCACCGGATGTACGCGGGCTGTTGAACACATATTTAAATGTAATGTGCAGCGCATAGCAGTAATAACAATGTATTATTATTATTATTATTATTATTATTATTATTATTATTATATTATTATTATTATTATTTCAACTGTGTTTTACTTTCGTTTTCTCAATGTCTTTATATGCTGTTACCTTCCTCAGCTTTCTATAGACCTACTTATCTAGCAGCGAGAAAACAAAGATTGAGCATCATTCTTACTAATATATACTAGTGCTCTCATGGTCTGTGCCACAGAAGACAATGAAAAAAAGGTGGAAAATTCTTAGTAAATAAATCCTAACTGATGCCTATACACCCAAAAACTGTAATAATGTACAACTCACAATCCTCGACAGGACTTGAGTAGTGTCTTACAGTTGATGTTGCAACTTCCCTGTCAGCAAGATTAGTGGATGATAAGAACTCACCTCGACGGTGGGACTTTACATATCGTAGAAATTAAATATAATTTACACGGATGAAAGAAAACCAGAAAAGTCAGAACATACTAACCTGAGAAAGTCGGTCGGTGACATGCGGTGTGGAAATCTCTGGCGGTCTGGCGTCTGTACGAGGACCAGGAATCTGGCACATATGATAGTCGATGGACATGGCTCTGGTACAATCCATATAAATCAGCAGTGTATAAAATTTGTTATAACTGGTTAATTGAGTTAATTGCACTCTGAGACAATAGCAACGCTCAAGGCCTTGTGTTGCGAAAGTTCCAATGGTATGAGCGACTGTCCCATCAGACCACTGTAGCTTGTTCCTGTACCTGAGCAACATGCAAATTACACAGCAAACAATTCTTGGGCTGAAATTTGGCTTGGTTTTCCTTTTCACTTAATTACAATAAAAACACTTTATATATAATGAAGGACAGACTATTCCTCAATATACTTACATCAGGGTTACTGTATATGGTATTTTATGTACTAGATTAATGTGTGAGTGTGGAAATGTCATATACTTACATCAGGGTCTGTGTGTATGGTATTCTTCTCTACTTACATCTTGTTTAGAGTGTATGGCATTGTCCTGAGCCCAATGAAAACACAGTGGTCATCTTTAATCTTCGATAACAGCAGTGGCATCTTATCTCTCAATGTTTTCGTTTTCAGACTGGCAAGCTGACCTCCTCGCTGTCGACACCTTTTACTCTCGAGGTTCCAAGTCGACCTTTCAGTTGCGTGTGAAATACCAAAACATCGACCATCCACCTGAAATATTCCATTCTTCAAAGTGCCATCACCTTGCCAGCAGCCACCTTCCCCTTCGTCGTCGCTGCAATCAAAGAGGAAAATACACGGCGCGTCCTGCCGCACGTCCGGCCAGTCTGCAGCTGAGCAGTTCCATTTGTCCTCAGACAGCTGCACGGGTGGTTGTGAGATGTGTCGAAAAGAAAATGTTACTGTGAAGTCATTTCTCGATAATGTGGTGTAGCTTCTATAACTGATGACTACCCACCCGGAATAGAAGGCGAGAGCAGTGCAGATGTCTTGTGCAACCTCGCACATCTTGTAGCTTAACGTGTTGTTGTCCGAACGGAAAGTCACGTGATCACGGGAGCGATTTAACCTATTGGAGCAGAGGTCGCGAACGATGTGAAGATGAAGCTCAACCATGTGGTCCTCTGGAGCCATCAGACGTACAGAAGTGTTTATAAAGGGTAGATACGATCCGTCTTTTGCTCCAGGCTTTCATTTGTATTTGACCTGCAGTCGCGAAAACATTGACATTTAAGGTCAGTATTAAAAGTACAAAATGTATGTAATATATGTAATATAGACATGTTTGTCTATTGATATGATCTGCTTTTACGTTTTAGCTTGTAGGAGAAATATTTACCTGATGTTGAAGAATTGAAGTTGATTTCCAGGTGTTGACCACTGCTCTTTGGGACAGTGGTGATGTTGAAGAAAGCCTCGAAACCAGAATGTACGATGTTGAGAACGGTGATGTTGAAAGTCACATGACTGGAGTAGGTGACAAACGTGTGGGGTAAGTACCTGGGCACTGAGAGAACAGAACCTCATTGTCCTCATCGTACAGGGTGATGTTAAACGCATGGCAGCTCACCTCCGTTTGGTTGACCTGCACACGAGCCAACATACCCCGAGGGACACTCAGCTCCACGGCACAGAAAGGTGAGTCTGCAGGTGAGAATTTGTGAAAGTCTCGCGGATGAACAGACCAGAGGATGCTGCCCACCGTGTCGCTGATGTGGTGTCTAACGATGCGGTTGCTGCAGTTAATAAATTGTAAATCCAGGTGAGATGATCCACCTCCTCTAGGAGTATCTGTGTGCTCGCTTTGTACCTTTGTTGCACCCGCTACCCGGATGAAAGAGTTGTCGTTTGTCCAAGGCGAGATTACCGGCGTTACAGTGTCACGATAGTCACGTGAGTCACTACTTCTTTGTGACACGTTAGTCACGTGGTAGGTGTCATGACACGGACTCTCACGGTTCAAAGATTGTGAGGTGGGACTCTCTAACACACTTTGTACAGTTATGTTTGCCAGTGAAGAATCTGGGGCGCCGGGTGTACAGTAGAACAAAAGTAGGCTGACTATGGGTACCATGTTTTTGTTTACGACAAGTCACTCTGTTATTTCATGACAACAATCAAAATGGTGAGAACCCCGTGTCTATCAATAGGTAAAGGGTATTGTAACTTATCAAACAAGTTTCCAAGTTCCACATAGAGGTGATGCATATTGTCTATGCCAATAAATGATTGTTGCATAGTAAAGAAATTTGACTCGCGAAAAAATAACTAAAGAACTGCCTTCTCCATGAAGCTTGTTTGTTTAGAAGCGGTAAACAACTATGCTACAACGAAAACTATCAGCGGATACGTCTCCAACAATTATCATCTATTATTTAATCAAGCACAACTTCCTTGTCAACTTTACTGTTATTTAATGCATAATTGATTTTGAAGACAATTGTACAAGGTGATACAATACAGTGAAACTGGAAGAAATTACTTCTTCACTTGAATTTGTATAGGTGGCTGTGGGAGGAAACTGTAAACTACCCGACTTTATAAGGACTCCTTCATACTTATTTTACAATCACCACATCAACTAAAAAAATAATTCTATTATTTGCCACTACATACGAAACTAATTTGCTTAAAAATGTATATTTTAAACATGTGAAATCTCATTTAACACATTTAATGCATCTCCTCTGTAATTAAGGTTTCCAGAATTAGTTCTTCTATTTTACAATTAAAGGTTTTAAGTTCTTAAATAGATGACTTTTCGTCAAAAACTGATATACGATATTTCAAAATTACTGTAGGTGTAACAAATTAATAAAAAAAATTAACTTAAACATTTTGTATGATTGTCGTATTCTTAGGTTTAAAATAAGCATTTTTAAAATTGAAATACTGAGTTCTAGTTTCTTCTGATTATTTTGTAAGGACAAAATGTTTCCAGCACAAAAAGTTACCTAGCACATTATGGCTTCTCTGTGCTTTTCTATAGCTACTGGTACTTGAATTAAATTCCGTTTTTGCTCTCAGGGTATTGTTAACTCAGTGGGAGGCAGTGCACGTTGCAGAATGACTGTGAGCTGACATTTAGTGAGGGTAGAGCAGCAGGGTGGATGGGTGGGGTAGAGAGACAGAGTTGTGACTGGTTGCTTGGATGATAAGTACCCTGACAACCATTTATCGTCTTGCAGAATGTGAGAAGTTTTCTGTATGTGATTGTGCCTGTGTGCAAACAGACCTAAAGCAGATAAGACCGTAAAATACAACGAATTTTAGTTTTTAATTTTAGTCATCAACACAAATTGGACTGTTTTTCTGTCCTAATAAACCTTCAAACGTGATGTTACAATGTCAGTGATATCGATGGATATTGCAACAAACGAATTATAACTTGGAGTCATTATTTTAAATACTGGAGAAATGATAAACGATTATAATTAATGATTACTGCAAGGGGCCTGTACTGGGTTTGAGCGTATAATAGTCATCACTAACTAATCCTGATTTTGAGAAGTTTTTAAGGATAAAATATCTGTACAGAATGCAGATAAGCAGAAGGACCCAGTGATGTAAGAACTGATCAATGGCTGGGGCAGTACCAGAGTAACTTTTACTTTTCCCGGGGACTGCTGGAGGAACAATAGCGAGACGGGGAGACGCGCCTTAGAAGGAAACATCAAAGCTTGAGTTGAAATGTGAGAAGACTGGCAGCAACACTCAGAAGATGTGACATCGATGCTGTGTGCAGAAAAGACAAAGAAAGAGAGAAAAAACAAAGAGAGAAGGAAAGTCTTCATCTCGCCGGCTGCAGACGGACGACTTTCACGGTAAAGGAGCTACACACCCATCCGTCAACGTTCGTCCATCTGTTCGTCTACCTGTCTATCCGTTGAACAAACGATAGAATTTGAAAGCTTTTGTATGCTTATATGGCATCTATACTGCAGAGATTGTTTTTTTTTTAGTTGTTATTATTTTATTTTGCAAATATACAAGCAGCATTGATATACGATCAAACCGACTATGATTATCATACACACTACGAATCTGAAAATGAATCACTAACAATAAACATGCAAACTAATCGTGACAAGAAATACCAATCATCATATTGACTACTACATTACAGAGGTAAACACAAATTACCTTAATGCATACAATTATAATCGCAAACCTTAATAGGGCTAATTGAATTTATCCATCCATCACTGTTGTTAATAATAATAAAAATAAAATATAATCAAATTTAAACTTTGGTCATTTTTTCTCCATCGTGCAAGATAAGTCAAGAATAAATCGCACAAAAATAAAAAAAGGTACTAGATTTACGTTTTTCCAGCCCATAATATTATAAAAAGTAGCTCGATGAACGGTGTTCCATGCATCTACTTCAAGTATTAGTGACCGTGTGTCTTGAGAATGGTCAAGATGGAAACCTGCACGATTTTGTGATTTCTATGATGCACCACTTGCCTTGACTTTCTCGGTCCTACCTGTAACTTTTGTACGTGAGCCTCCTTGTTTTAACTGTCCACTGCACACTTCCCAAGTTTTAATTGTCCACTGGGATTCAAAAGTTGGTTATCTATGATTTCTGTTGCGAATGATTCACTTGTGTCCACGGTGGTACTGAAGGTTAAGATTCATTGATATCAAATCCATGGCATATATCCAAATAAGTTATTATTGAAATAACATTCTTCTTATCCTAAACAAGAAGATACCCGTAAGGTAACCAAAATAATCATCGACATTGGCATTTACAGATAGCTCTTTGTTTAATATAACTAAATTTCTTGTTTTCTTAATATTTCAGCGTGACCAATAATTACTCCCTTTCCTTGACCTCTAACATTTCATCTTAGCACATGTGCTGGAGTGTTGGTTAGTTGTTAAATATCGTGATAATCAAGGTAGTACATGTACGGTTAAAATGTTTTCGACAAACTACAGAAGTGAAAAGACGTTACAATATTTTCATAACTCCACTTGCTGGTACGCCATTTCTGTAGTCAAGTTGACTGTCACTCTACAAACAAAATATACCGACAACCGTTTCTTTCAGCATCGTCACACCGTTAACGACTAGGCCTAAATTCTTCAAAAACATCTACTTGTGTCATTAACACATCGTACTTCTACTGATGTATTCAGGCCACTGACCACTCCCTTCAGTTTTTCTCCAGTAGCAGAAACCAGATATCAGTTGGACTACCCGTGACAATAGACGGTCAGTCCTAGGGTTGGTCAGTTAAGGAAACATTTAAAACTTCACGCGGCTGTTTGAACTTAAGCAGCAGTAATGACACTCGTGACAGTGACAGCTGGTGTACTTATTAAGTGACAGTTATGAGTAGAGATACCCCTTCATTATTAATTTGTTTTGTTGTGCAAGCGTAGTGTACGAACAAAACGAATCCCGTTACTGCAGCTGTTTACACGATCAACTACTAAATGCTTCTGCAAGTGAACAACAGACGGATAAATACCTGTATGCAGAATGAAAAGGTGGTCATAAAATATGAGGGATTGCAGAATAATATAGCAATTGCAGAGTTACTCGCGCCAGTGACGTCCCCTGTCACTAACCAGTCCTATTGCGGAGTCTTATAAGGGGAGGTAATGCAAAGTATGGCTGATCCCATCCAGTTGGATAGTCAGTAAAAATATTAAATAAGAACAGTGCGTGTTCGTCCTGTGATGAAAAGCTTTAAATACCAAAACCAAGCAGAGAAAATATATTTATACTACTTAGCAGAATGTTTGTACATCAACTTTACTATCCTTCATTCCTGCTTCTCTTTGAAATAAGAAACTGTTCTGTCAGTTTACTTGATATTCTTCTCGTGTTCTCTAAATCTCTTAGTATATGAAAGTCAAAACTTTGTAGTGAAGGCTTCACATATTTACACATTAAGTTTTGCACATTATCATTCACTTTTTTGTTTAAAAACTGCCTCTTTGGCACCACATGATCATGATATAATTAGACACCTTCTTTTTCGTTATATTTGTTATTAACAGGGACAAAATTAAACTTAGACAATAGACGATAATGTTTGTTGCCATAAGACCTGCTTCTCTCTTCCATGATGGCCGAGTGAGCTGGAAAACACAACGATCATCAGCCATCTTCTTTATGACTGTGTCAGTGACCTTCCTCTGAATTTGTGCATCATTGATTCGATTCACCTACAAACCTCTTCATCCTCATCGTCATCAGCGGCGGTTCGTCGAGAGTTGTGTTGTGTTTAATACGTCGTGTATATGCAAGGTAAGTGTACGTTCGTCATATTACAGAGTGTTTTTTTCTAAGAATCGAAATATGAATTTTAAATACTAATTTATTGCTCACCATCATACTTTTATGGAGTACTTGTTAGGCCATCCCCTTAAATGAAACAAGGCAATTTAAAGAGTAACACAGAAATAATAAAATAAGCAATATAAGTCTATTCATATCAACGACAGTTGAAACTAAAACAAAAAAAAGCACTTGGAGAATACAAACCATGCAAAATATGAGGAAATTTATGTAGTGTGTATATGCAAGACTAAATATATAAAAAACATAAAACTACAATTATAAGTAATAATTCTAGCAAATATTTGAAACTGTAGAAAAGACGCTACACAAAAAGTAACACTCCCTTACCTAAGAATAAGATGTGTTAGCAAACTATTAATTTTTTTTAAACTCAAGTAAAAAAAAAAAAATGGCACTGTTGTACAAACAGAAACCGACTGTGTGAAGAAAAAAACTGACAAGTCAAACTGAAAACAATAAATAAATTTGATTTCCTTTTCTGGAACAATGATTAAGACCTCTCTAAATGCTATCACAACATACAGGGAATAAGGTTTCATTTATTTATTAAACCACCCTCTTTGGCGACTTTAAGTTGACACATGATTCGTTTCTGTCTTTGTTCTTCTCTAGCACGCCGTCGCCGCTCCAAGTAAATGTTAAAGGTGTAAAGGAAGGGGTTCAGCGCCGAGTTTACAGGTAAAATAAAAATAGCCATCGCCACATTCACCTCTCCCGAGATGGGAAAGTCATAGGTGGCGAGAATTCCGTCAAACCCACAGGAAACCAGCAAACAAAGTCCGACATCACTACAGTGATTAGCCGTCGTGCTACAGTAATGTCTTTAGTAGCTTTGGATGTGCTGGACACACACATGGAGGTCGCGCGAATAGACCAGTAAATTAACACCTGGCCCACAAAAATAAAAAGAAAACAAATAAAATTCAGAACAACCATAACGATAAAAGAATATTTACGACCAGGAAAATCCACCCTCGACGTAGGAAGTGGAATACAAATACTAGTCTGGCTGTAAAACTGCCAGTGTGACGTCATAGGAAGACAAGGGGTCACAGCTAAGGTCACACCTACCAGCCACACAAGTCCACATGTAAGCTGTGCTGAACGTTTCCTAAAATGAAAGGAACTAAAAGGGAAACGAAGAACCAAAAAGCGGTCAGTAGTGATTAGAAAGATGATAAAGACAGATATCTCCATGGACAACAAACACGTGAAGCCTGCAGTCTTGCACAAACCGCTGTTTCTCCACTCCATGTCCTCCCACAAGTAAGAGCCTCTGTACCTGTGATCGGCCACACCGATAATGAGTAAATACACACCCATGAGACAGTCGGCCACACACAGGTTGGTGACAAAGACATCATAGCCCACGTTACCTGTGCTGTTGTGGAAGATGAAGCGGTAAAGCAGTGTGCCGACATTTCCTAGTAAGGCCAGCGAGGCAAAGATGGCGAGTGCCACGCGGTACAGGTTGGAGCGCAGCAGATCGTCACAGGAAGACACTTCATCGGAGGGAGCGTGACAGTTGAGCACGTTGAACCCTCGGGGTAGTGTCGCCGGACAGCACAGCTTGTAGTTGTCAGCATAAACAGTCTCAGTCGGTCTAAAGCCTGAAATATTCCTCTTGGGAAATGTGTAATCGGACATTGCCGTAGATCAAGCACGTGTAAGTTATTCATTCTAGAAAAGCCTTGACCTGTCACATATTTTATCTGACTACCAGTAATATTTAAAATTGTTAAAGTCGAGAAGAAGGTCAATACTTCAAAGTCAATTTCTGAAATTAGGATATGGGACATGTCAAAGATCTTGAGAGGACTTGAATAAAGGACATCATGGAAGTAAAGACGTTTCAAAGGATTATTGCTTATTTTCAGAAAGTCAATGTTTGCCAGACCAGCCAAATGGCTGCTTCTTATTTCTGTTAACTCATTGTTGCTCAGATCCAGGGTTCTAAGATTAGGCAAGACGACTTCATGCAGTTCAGTCAGATTACACCGGACTAGATGAGATGAACGAGGAAGGTGTTGTTCCACAGGTCAGCGAGGGTCATCGAGGTCCCGCTGGCATCCAGATATCGAATGTTAGAATAGTCAGCGGCATGGAAAATATCAGAACAAATGAAGGCCCAGCCATGACAGACACAGTTGTGTGGACATGTTTCATTACACAATATTTCATCATCATGTTGAGGACAATGATACGTACACCCGTCACACACGTGACTCTCGTGAACACACACCTGAGATTTCCAGCAGCGATAGAAGCCGGGACACGTGTACCTGTCACATTCCGCCTCGTCTTCGTGACCAGGACAGTCGTACATCCCGTTACAACGGAGGTAGACAGGAAGACAGACCTGCTGAAAGCTGGCGCACATGAAAGTCAGAATCAGGGCAAGAAGACGTGGATAGGTTGGATGTCTTGTAATGAGCAAAAGTCAGACGTCCTTCTCGAAAATCAAGTCTGACAGATATTTGAGAAAGTAAGTCCTCAAAGTAAACATTCGAACCAAAATAAGTTATAACATAAGTTTTCCTCGAAATGGTCATCACAGTCCACTTCATTTTTACAGACCTGACCTTTTGGTACACACTGCGAACAACATAAATGAGTAATTTATCAAACCTGTATAAATCAACAATCTGCATTTAGATACACTTTGCTTCAAATTATTTTTTATGTGTAAATCAAGAAATTTCTTCTTTCTCGGGACTTCTGGCATAAAAACATATTTACCACTAAAGCTACAACGGTTCAAATCATAAAATTTGGAGGGCTTTCTAACTGATCACACCATAAGTTTTTTCTGATGGGAAAAGAAAGGCTGGTGTTGAGCTGACATTAAAAATGTTTATTAAATACTTTAATAGAAATGTTAAATTAAAAACTAAATCAGCATATCTTTTGGTGATGATCAATTTTATTGGTCTCAGTGGGCAAATTAATCGCGGGAAGGTGCTCTAGTGACAGTAGGTTAAAAATAAAAGTAGAACACGTTCACTGCAAGGTGCAGCATTAAGACGTACATTGAGAAGAAGGCAATATATATATAAACTATAAAACAAACAACAACTTTCATCAAGAATAATCACGTGGCATCTACAACATCACACATACACACAGACGCGAGCGCCATTGATACTTCATCTGAGTTTGAGCAGCTGGACCGCACATGGTGATTTTAGGTGTCTGTTACTTGCATATTGGCATGGAATAACGTCTACCTGAGTTTAATAGCCTTTCTTTATTAATAAAGCACGACAGAGAAATAGAGAGAGCAAATAATATATAAATGTTTTCTGGTGATAACTTAGTTAATAATACATTTAATTTTGGTACTATCAATGCCTTTTGCAATTATAATTAAGTTGTGGTATCAGGTTATATTTTATTTTTTCGTGTTTTGTTTTATATCTATATATAAAACCAGTAACTGATCTCCCCTCACCATTCTCCCCAAAGTGGGCACAAGCCTGCCGAAATAAACAAATTGCCATGAAAACGCGTCCAACAAGAAGCATCTGGCACACGTGCAGGGAAACTAACAAAGTAAACATATGTCTGACACACCCTTACCCTCAGATTTTAACTGAACTCGATTACACTATATATTTAAAGAAATACCAACCCTTTTACCACGGCAAAGGAGACCTGATTGGCTATCACACGATAGGAAGACGCAGAAGTCCTCGTCACTTCCGTCCCTTTACAGTCAGGCCGATGGTCACACACTAACGTGTAGGGGACGCTACTCTGCACACCGCTGCACTTAAAAACGGCGGAAGTGACGTCAGTGGTGCCGGACAGGAAGTCGTGTGGCCATAGTTACCAGACCAACAGGTCAGAGGCGCCATCACAAGCCAGGAACACGTGAGTGAAGTGATTAGCGGGGCATCGGATGTACGCAGCCTGGTGGACATTCAAAACTACAAAAACTGCATTATCACATGTTGACACAGAGAAGCAACAGAAATTTAATTCTGATACATTCCAGCAATCAAGTTATCTCTACTCCGTTTTTGTTTTTTTTTTTTAATTTTCAAAATATTATACATTCGGATCTGTTATTAACAAAATCATTATATAAAGAACGATATGAATAGTAATAATATAAAGACGATATTCAGACACTTATTTAGCAAAGTAAATTAACTTACATAACCTTCAACATCATCAGCAGAACACAAGAAGCTAAACACGATGCACATTTCTAGATGTAGTTGTCATTACTGACACATTTTATCAGTTTACGTGACCAGTGCCAGTTAAAAATGAGGTCAAGAAAAGAGTCCAAACTAGGAGAAGACATAAATGCATTCCCCCTCCGTCATTAATGCCTCGAGAGACACGTTTTACAAATGTTTGTTTGTTTGTTTGTCTGTTTGTTTGTGTGCGTACGTGCGTGTGCGTGCGTGTGTGTGTGTGTGACAGTCTTGATCGCGGGGGGGGGGGGGACTAAGCAGTCAAATAAAACCAACAAATTATCCAATCTGAAGCAAAATAAGAAGCCCCTTACTGTAAAGTCACTAAATGACTACGCATCAGTACTTGGCTCCAACCAACCATTTAAAGAACTCGTCTAATCCAAGTTGGCAATGTAGTCGCTACCATCATGCAACACACACTGACTGGCGCTCACCCATACAACATATATATATATATAAGGCTTTGACTGACCTGTGACAGTCTGTCAGCGGGTTGTCTTGTGGAAATCACTGGCACCTCAACGTCTCGTGTTTGTTTACGAGTGTCCACAAGATGGCATAAGCGACCTGTGATTGCATACACATCGTTGCATCCATCTTTCGGAAAATAGCACCAAATAGTCCACGCCCAAAGGCACTCACTTGAATACGAAAACAGTATTGTATACGCTGAGCTGTAGAGTTTGCTCATTGTATGTGCTACAGTCTTATCAAATGCCACTGTAGGCTGTGTTTATACCTGGAGAAATAAAAAATACAACAAAAATATGTTTTAATAAGTTGGTTATATAAACATAACTTTAAGTCATCGGTACTGGACCCCGAAGACACGATCACATGCTCATAAACTTTAAAATATATTGTATAGAAGTGTTGCTTACATTGGTGACAATAAAGGCGGCATTGTCGTCAGGCCACGTAACCTACGGTGTTGTGGGCAAACATTGCCAACAGTGGTAGAAGACGGTCCCTCATGGTTTTCGTACTCAGACTGACCAGTTGTCCTCCTCGTTCCTGACACCATTGGTTCTCAAGGGACCAAGTCGACCTTTGATTTACACGTGAAATACCAATACAGCGCCCGTCCACCTGAAACACTCCCTGTTTGAATGTGCCATCACCCTGCCAGCAACCACCTTCTGCCTCCTTGTCGTTACAGTCAAACATCAAGATACAGGGAGTGTCCTGCCACATGTCCGGCCAGTCTGGAACCGAACAGTTCCACCTGTCTCCGGACAGCTCAACAGGTGGTTGTGACTTGTGGTGAAAATCAAACATTATTGTAATGTTTCTGTTCAGGAACAGGCTATAACTTATAAATTTTATAAGTACCCACCCAGTAAAGAAAGTGAGAGTTCTGCAGAAATTTTTCTGGTGATTTGCATACGTTGTATGTTAAAGTGTTGTTGTCTGTGTGGAAGGTCAACTCATCACGAAAGTATTCGTTGCCATAGCAGGAATCATAATGAAATATAAAATGAAGGACGATAATGTGGTCTTTTGAAGCCTTCAGGTACGCAGACGTTTTTACGAAAGGTGGATGCAATGTATCGTGCACAGACGTTATTACAGAAGGTGGATATAGTCTGTCGTGTTTCCACTCCTTCATCTCGATTTTGCCTGCAAATTGTTAGGAAATGAAATTGTTATTACCAGGAAAAGTAACTTGTAACACTCAAAACTGCTTAATTCCTGCTAACATTGACTGCCAGAATACTAAACAATGGAACCGTGGGAGCAATAGGTCCTGTGTTCAACTGAGATTACCCTCGAAGGAAATTCAGGGATGCTAAGCTTTCCCCAGTGCCGTAAGTAGTTACCGAAACATGTGATGGTGACCTAGTGCGTCTACCTGTACCAGGTATCTTTTCCACAGGTGAAACACTAGAGTGGGTGGCGTGATTTATCCACATCGCTAGGCAAGATTTGGAGTAGACATATGTTCTTACATCGAGCAGGAGCTTATTTCTCGTCTTCCGCACTTCAAGTATCAAGGACAACTGTGTTACCAGCCTCACTGTAAATACTCAGAAGACATTGGACCTTGGCGTCAGCAGATTCTCCTTGGAGATGAGCGAACGATGGTATAGTGTGTCTAGTGTATATATATATTGTAGAGATACCTTGCAGTGTAATAGATTGTGTTGAGACCGAACTTAAACTGTTGTATTTTTTGCATAATTAACTTTGTATTTTGGGGAATATTGTTTGACCTTTTTCTCGTGAAAGTCCTTGACACGATCCTCAAATACATATTACCTGGGCAGCTCAAGGCAATTAGTATTTGTTGAAAGAATGCGCAAACCATTATGAATGTTAAAATTGTTGTTAAGTATTCGTGTTCGTGACATAGTAGTTAATCGCTTCTTTTGTAAATGTACTTTTTTTTATTGTTAATTAAGATTATTAGGTCTCTAAGTTCACTGATTCAGTTTAAACGTTATGCCTTTTTTTTTTGTTTGTTTGTTTTGCTTGATTGTTCTTGGCGTTCATTTATCGTAGAGAGGCAATAACCAGAGCAGGTATTGATACACAGAAAGGTAGTGGATCAAATGGTGTGCACGCTGAGTGCTACCACGTCTAAAATATTGTAAATGAAGGGGAGATGGAGACAGAGGAGGAACTGTATAGACATTTCATGTAGATGACAACGATGGTAAAGGAAAAGACATGATTTAAAAACCTGTTGGGATGAAAGCCTTGCACTTAAGCTCATCCCATGGACGTGTATAGGGTCGACGTTCATGCTCATCCCCTTCAAGAAGAAAGGCTTCAGTGATAAAATAACCGAAACTGTACTCATCAAAGCGATCATTTTTTTCAAACAAGATCAACAAACTGCAAAGGGACGGCATGGAAATGTCCTGTGCGTAAAGAACCTCATTCAGGTTGTTTATAAGGTCCACAACTGCGGTTACTTCTAATCCGAAGTTTTAGGTGTGTAATAAGACAAACGAACACTTACCTTGCATACGCACGACGTATTACACACACACAACACGACGCTCGACGTGAATCGAATGGAAGAGGCACAAGTTCAGAGGAATGTCACTGAGACAGTTATAAAGAAGATGGCGGACGAAGACCGTTAATTTTTTCTGCTCACTTTGCCTTTATTTTTAGAACAACTGCTTTTCTGATATATCACGTCTTTTTTCAGCTTCAAGTGACGTGGAGAATGACGTACACAAGACGTCAGACACAAGACGTCATTCGGACACACACACTACGAGACCTACCACAACTCATGACAGTGACCCTGGTAACATGTCACGTGATACGTTTAATAATAACTAATGATGTCATTATACTACTGGGTGGGTCATTTTGCTCAAAGCAGGAGACTGTTCTTCAATACCTAACTCAGTAGTTTCTTGTGGTACGTGTCCAATGTATTACCCGTGGATAAGATTGACAGATTATGTTAGTGCAGGGGCTGGTACAGCGCACTAATCCCGCTAAACTAATCCCGCTAAACTGTTGACACTGAGCAATCTGTTAGCTCCGTGCTTCACGCTTGGTAGAGCGGTAGGGGTCACACGACAGAAAGGTCGCTGCTGACATCAGTCAACTGACTTCTGCCACCAAAGAAGTGGTCAGCAAGTAGATCAGCGTTGATGCCAGGATTTACTGATTGCAAAAGGACGGCATCAACCTCTACCCGTCCATATAGGTTTAGCATTGACCTATACATATATAGGTTTACTAATTGATTACACTACTGCTTTTAGTTTAATATTGTGTAATCAGTTCCAAAATTATTTTCATTACTAACTGATGTATATAACTTGTGTTTCAAGGTTTATATTTCCGTAGTATAGACTTCGGTGATGACAGTGTGAAACACTAGCACGTACCTATCATGGCTCAGCTTAAGAATAAGTAATAAATATTGTCATACAGCTACATTTCAATTTTGTAATTTCATTATTCGCTTTAAGCGTTCGTGCTATTTTGTCTGAGACTGCATGATTGCATAAAATGCTTCGAAAAATATAACACACCTGATGTTGAAGAATTAAAGGTGATTTTAAGCTGTGGTCGACTTGTCTCTAAGACAGTGGTGACATCTGCATCCATCGTGAAAAATGACTTTCTAGGAAGGGTCATGTTAAAGGTAAAATTAAATGTCACAAGGTTGGAATATGTGATAAATGGACGAGGTAAGTCAAAAGGACAACCAGTAAAAAGTTTTGTTTTAGCGTCGTCGAGCAGGATGATGTTAACAAGAGCACACCTTACAGAACTCATGTTGAAGTAAACGACAGCCACTGATTCTTGTGAAACACTCAAATCTAGGGCGCAAAACACAGTGTCCCCTGCATAAAAATTGGAAAAAATTTCGCATCAAAATACCAGGTGATGATACTGTGAGCACCTGATGACACGATATCTGACAATGCGGTTCGCACAGTTTTCAAATCCTAAATAGAGATGAGAGGGTCTGTCACTTCTGTTCGTGTTCTCAGACAAAGTGTTTATCTTCATTTCCTTTCTCACCTTGACAACAGAGGTGTTACTAGCAAACATCCTCATTTGTGTTACCGTTTCAGGTTGGTTACTATAACCTCTTGATTGTTGTGTTGTATTGTATGGGTGAAGCCCACTGGTACAGCACAAAGAATACAAGCTACCATTGTGTGTGGCACTGTGTGCAGTGAGGTTGCCCTCCACTGACCAGGCCGGAGTCATCGTTCTGCTGGCTGTTCCCGAGTGGCACTTGACAATAAAATGAAGGAAGAGTAGGTTTACAATGGTTATTATGTTCCTGGCCATGACCAAGGGTGGTCTGTTCTGTCTGAAAACAAGCAGAGTGTGGACAGCCAAGGGCTTTCCCTCTCACCAGCAACACCTAACTCTCTAAAGGTACTGGTGATAAAACAACAAATAATTCAAGGCGAGTTTTAAGGAGAGTGTTTTATTAAAATACAGTCTGTGATCTTCCTCTGAGCCTCTGTTCGTATGACATGCCTTTTAAAGACAATATTTTCCAAATAGTCTAATTTTTTACGAAAAAATGTATTTTCTTTAAAATATTTTAAGAGATAAAAACAATTTTCTCTAAACGTGTGTTAAAATGAGAAAAAGGTGACTGACGCAACATAAAACTACAATTAATTTTCCAGTTTGCCGACAAATAGAAAAGCAGATCAACTGACATCTGATATAACTACTTTGCCATTTGTAGTTAGAAAAGTATTATTTTAAAGCGAACCTTTTAGCAGAGAGACATTTTCTATAAAAATAAAGAGTAGAAACTATAGTAATTCAAACTTAAGTTGATGGAAAATAAAATACTTTATCCTGCTCTACAACTTAAATGTCTGCTTTAATTCTAAGAAAATATATCAGCGTTTGCTTCAAACAATCGTCATTTTTTTCCCTGTTAATAGTCACTACGAGAATTTAAAACATGCATCAGAGCCTTCCCAATGTAAAAACGTTCGATACTTAGTCTTGTTTTCAGTCTTTGTCAACGGGAGGGACTATATCTCGTGGAATGAGTGGGCGCTGACTCAATTGGGGGGGGGGAGTGGGATGGTGGTTGGAGGGAGGAGGAGCCTGACTGGCTGCCTCCCAGTAGCAGACTGTCGGCTTACAGAATGGGATCACAAGCAGCGTAGTGTGGTACCCGGAACAAACGGTCATGCCGCTGTTGAGAGTGATATTGATGTTTATACACAAGTGTTGCTGCCTTGTGATAGTGTCGGAAAGAGAGAGAGAGTGACAAAGATAGAGAAAGTGACGTGAGTGAGAACAGAGAGGGTAAGAGAGAAGGCATTAGATTAGAGGTGTTCTCATCCTTTGCTGTCTCTGTTATTTCATTTAATTAAATCATTCATTCATTTAGACTCTAAATCAAAAATCAACCCTCCAGTCTCCCTCCTTACATTGATGCAACCTCCGTGACAGCCATGCGTTCACCAAAATGGACAATTATATATATATTGCTGCAAATATACTACTCATAGTTTATTGATATTCGTGAATAAAATATTTTTAACAACTCAAATAGTTAAATCATACCATAAATGACTTTAACAGAAACATGAAATATATGCTCCCTCAACTGTAATACTTCCGCCAACTTCCGCTACCAAGATCATCTCGTCTGCGCCAGCTATGGCATCCAAACAGTCATCATCTCTTCAAGGCGATAAAGAGACACTGGATGAATGTAAATGCCCAATTTGTATGTATATTCTTATCGAGCCTGTGACACTTCCATGTGCCCACGAGCTTTGTATGCCATGTTACAAGAAAAACGTTGAAGAAGGCAGCTTTACGTGCCCGTTATGTCGCACACGAATATCCAACTGGGCTCGTAAAGCGACGAAAAACAACACTCTTTTGGACCAGAAACGCTGGGAACAAGTTAAGAAATTATTCCCTGAAAAAGTTCAAAGACGTCTTGATGGATTAGACGACGTAACTGACGAAGATGATATGAATGACAACGAAGAAATCGGTAAGACCCATTATTACGAGATCACGAGCATGACGATGTGAAAAAAAAAAATGAAAATCTTTTCTTGGATCGAGATATTAGGAAACAGTATGAAACAATAGTAGCTATTAAGTGTCAGTTTTGTGTTGGTTTTTTCTGCTCCATTTGTCAACAGCACTTACTCAGGTATCGGGTACGAACCTATTGAACAGGGGTTGGGATAGGGCATTGAGTTTTGCATTGTTAATAAACAGTTTGGGTAAGGATAGTTTTCTGTTGTTGTTGTTGTTGTTGTTGTTGTTGTTGTAACATTGCATTGGTTATCTCCAGTCGGTAATACTCATGAAGTCCTTTGCCAGCTGTGCAATAGTTAGCCTCACTCTTTCAGTCTATTACAATCGAAAAACACAAATCAGCCCACACTTCAGAAGTACACACATGACTTACTTTATTCCAGATTTGCAGTACAGGCGAATAGTGCAACTGTCCAAACCTGGAGAGATTCGAGAAGAATATGAAGCAGAAGTGAAAAGGGTATGTTTTGAACCATAAATCTAATTTTGAAAAGCGCTTTGTAACTCCTGCTGTTTGCATCTAGACCATTTTTTTAATGAGACAGGAAGGTAAAAATTAAGAATTATAATGTCCTTGTTCAGATACAATGAAAAAAAGCAAATGTTGGGAGAAAGTAAGATTTTGCAACAACTATAAATCTCATTTGAGTCATGGAAACAACCACCTCTAATATGGGCATTCAGTGGACCTTCACTATGCAACACAAGTATCTCAACTTTGCTGATGGCAAAAGCAACAACATACACAGACCATGCTCACTTGGCTCTCAAGAGAAGCAGTGAACATTGGCCTGACAATCAACACCAAGAAGATGAAGGTAATGCAGATCAACTACAAGCAAGAAGCCCCACTCCAACAACATGGGAACTTATCACAGAGGTTGACCACTTCACCTACCTTGGCAGCATAGTCAGCAAAGATAAAGACATAAGAAGACGAACAAAATAAACCCACATCCAACAACCCATCTGAAGCTCCCAATGCATTATCTCTGCACAGCAAGATTCACATCTTCAAAGCCAGTGTCGCGTACCACCCCCAGCGTCGCCGGAAGCACGCTCACGGCCACTCGCACAGCCGGCCAAACACACTCAGTCACTCGGCCGGAGGCAGGACGCGACTTACCTCTCGAACCCTTGCAAGGCGAAGACCAAGACAAAGACGGAAAGAACGACACAAATACGAAGGTTAATCAAAAAAATAAATAGATATATACCCAAACACAGATGTACATAATAAAACTGGATAAAAAATACACATACGAGTACTCGCCAAAACAAACAAACAAACAAACAACAAACCAACAACAAGGTACTGTCCACCCGCAAAGAAAATAAAAACAAAATTTAAATACACCAGTATATTTAAAAAAAACCGCGCACCGCAGCACAGCACAGTCAGTTAATCGTAGCTTCCCCTGAGTCTTTAATTCTTAACAAAGAACAGGAGCTTGAGGCGCTTAGTACAGTCTCTGGAGCTGGTTCACAGTACAGTTCCCTTTCTGAATGCCGACGTAGAACCCCAGTAGATGTAGACGTCATAAATGAAGAAGTGTAGAATGGCTGATAATATCTCAGATGAATGCTCGTCGAAAAAAAAAATGCGTGGAGCCAGGACATAAGGCACGTACACATAGCACGTATACACAGGAAGTACACAGTAAACACACACCAAGGGCGTGCACCCAGGACATACACAAAAAGCCTGTAAAACAAATAAATAAATAAACAACGGTCACTAAGAGGCTACAGGATAAAATAATCAAACTTCCCCCTCCATGACCCCTCTATAATTAAGACATGAAATAGCCCTAAATATTCCTTCAAAAAAATAATAAAACCCAAAAAAACGGAGGCGCGCTCAAATCGCTCCTCGGCATACAAAGCTCTAAATTTTACACAGAAAAAAGTAAACTAATACGGAATAAACACATACTCGCATATCCTAATGCTCAGGCATGCGCAGCCTCTCATCCAAAAAACGAAATAAAAAGGGGAAATATGCGCTCACCCACACGGCTTATGCTAATGACCGGCGGTCACCCGCTCTCCACAACAGAAACGGAAGCACACTCCTGAAGACACTAGAGGTCACAACCGAATACTGTAATTCCGCCAGCCTCCGAACTTTCCACAACTCCCGGTGGTCACCGCTGGCATCAACTCGCTAGCAGAACCAGCCTCTCGGTGCCCACAAGCTTAAGTCAGTTGTGGCAGAGCAGACACCCGGCACCTTGCCTAAAAGCACAGACTCCAGCCGTCTTCTCAAAAAAAACTCTCCGCTCTGCTCAGCGCCTTGGTAAGAAGTGCCACGAGGGACGCTACTCTCTTGGGTCACTACCTGTCTCCCAGAGGCTGTGACCAGTAGCCAGCGCCCACGACACCCAAGCCACGTCAAAGCGCGTGAATGCTTTTCACGCCTAAACCGTGGACAGGGAAGGGAGGGGCCTGTGCAACCCCATAGGTACCACCAGCAGCAACCAGCACTCAAGCCGACGTCGCGTGACGTCAGGCGCTACCACAGTAAGCGGGACAAGGCCTTGACCTTTCCCCGCGAACCGGACAAAAAATAGCCTGAAAACAAACGTCAACCGTCGTCTGCTGTGAGGTACCTTTCTAATACAGGAGCGTCCCCAAGCGCTGAGAGAAAGGCAGGCCTAGAAGAAAGCATGACACGCGACAGCCAGTGTAAAGTCAGCCATTCTGTACAGATCCGAGACATGGCGTGTGACAAACACCAATGCCAACATTCGTCAACAAATGGCTCGAGAAGATCTCTAATGCAAACCTGTAGGAGAGAACCAGCCAAAAGCCTACCAGCCAAGACATCAGGAAGCACAGGTGGGGCTTGATTTATCACACCTTGTGAAAGCTTCCTTACAATTTAACAATACAAGCTCTGGAAGGGAAGTGCAAGGTTGGGAGACCCAGACGGACATGGAGGAGATCAGTCCAAGGCAAGACGGAGGCTGCAAGACTGACATGGACCCAACAGAAAAAGGACACCCAGGGCCAGATCTGTTGGTGTGATATGGTTGCAGCCCTATGCTCCATTGGGGCAAACTAGACTAAGAAGAAGGAATCTCAGTTGAGTTGAAGGTCTTGGCAGCTGATGAAGAAATTGAAAGTGTATTAGGAGAGCATTGCTTTTATCAAAATGTGAAAACAAAGAATTGATATTATCAGTAAATTACATATCTCAAGAAGTTTCACCACAAGGAGTTTTGGGGGCCAGATAAGACAGAATGATGTTGATCTTGACAATTTGACCACAATCCTAAGACAGCCCGACCACGACCTAAAGACTGCCTGACTGCTGCCTATGACACAGCTGTAAGACAGCTCAGCCACAACCTAAAGACTGCTTGACCACTGCCAAGAGATGAATTGATCACTGCCTACAGACAACTTGACCATCAATGACAGAAGTTATCAACCATTTCCAACATATAGATTTATCTTTGAGTAGTGGTCACATTGCACTAGTTGTCAAGGCATATAATCATTTTTTAGGTCACATTGCGCTGGTTGATTTCATTCTTGGATGATGTGTCCAATGTTCACGGTAACTAGAACTTCTTTTCTTGACAAAAATGGTGGGTAGGTAGGGGTGGATCAGAACTTGTGCTAGGCTGTGCTGTGCCCTAGAAGAAAGACAAGTGATGTGCCTTATTTTACCAATCCATTCCTCTTCCCTTCCCATCCCACCAATTTTTAATTAATTTGTTCTCCATTGGCGATAGAAGCTGTGAAATTCAGTAAAATTCTAAGGGACATTGCATTATGTCCAATAATCTATAATGAACAATGAAAATTTGGATTTCTATAAGACTGATTGTAGGCATAGAAAGTCCTCTACTGTTGCAAGTCAGCTTGCAAATGAAACTCCAACAATGCTCACTTATGTTTTAATTCTCATTAGACTAAAGGTAGCTAAGCCTACTGTATCATTATTTCAATGTAGATGGGTAGTAGTACATGGCTATATATATATACAATGACAAAAACATGTTTCCTTATTCGTTGATTTAAAAAAAAAATCTCTTCACTCCACTCAGTGCTTGCTTCATATGCAGCTACCTGGTTTGCCTGATTGAATGACCAGACCTAGGTGGGAAGGGGTTATGGGGGGTGTGTATGTGTATTTCAGAGAACTTGCAGGTATCAGCTTTTGATTGTTAATAGCGTTCTACTGATTTTATTCCATTAAAACTATAAGATTGGCTCTGTTGAAAATAGTTTCATGAAACACACAACAAAGAGTTTAACTGTCTCTGTTCTCAGCCTTTAACTGTCACATTTCTTAACTACTTTAGTCACTGTCATCAGCTTGTTGAGATTTTGTCATTGTTATCAGCCCTTGGCTATCATAGCGTTTTCAGAATGAGCACCCTGTTGCTGCCATTATTCTAGCTACTTTTGTCCTGGGTTGGCCCAGCCTGTTTCATCACTGGTCAGCATGTTACCATCTTTACTCTAGCTAGTTTTGTCACTGTGGTCAGCATGTTGCTGTCTTTGTCCTCAGTTGGCCATGGTCTGTTGCTGACATTAACCAACAAGCTTGGTCCGGAGTTAGCTCAGCCTGTTTTGTCACTATGCTGTCATTACTCTAGTTTGGTCAGCCAGTTGCTGTCATTACTCTAATAACAAGCTTTGTTCTCAGTTGGATCATGGAGCAGAAGAGGAGAGAAGGAGGGAAGAGGAGGCAAGTGTTGCTCTGATACAGGAACTTGTTACTGAAGACAATCAACACATTCAAAAGAATCAACATTTACAGCAGAAAATTGCTAGACAAGATGAAAAGTTGGCACAGGGTGCGTACAGTCCTTACAGATGCTTATGAGTTTGTAGATGTGACTGTTGGAAAAATAAGGCCTTACATATGCTTATTTTTAATAAGTTCTTATTTTAAAAAAAGGTGCTTATTAGTCCTTTTGTTAAGTGTTCACATTATTCTCTTGCTGTCTACTGTTCAAAGTCAAGGGGACATAATTATTGTTTTCGAAGGCCAAACTTCTACCGTCTTGCATAAAAAAAAAAGGGTCTTATTCCGGGAAAGAGAGGTGAGGATATCTGACATGCCAGATTGAAGCGATTAGTGAAAAATGGCCACAACTTTAACTGCCTGTGTTTCTGTTTTGTCACTGGTCAGCATGTTGCAATCATTACTCGAGCTAGTTTTGTCACTGTGGTCTGCTTATTGTTGTCTTTTCTTTAATAGCTAGTTTTATCCTTAGTTATCCCCGCCTTTTCTGTCACTGTGCTGTCATTACTCTAATAACAAGTTTGTCCATAGTTGGCCTGGCCTGTTGCTAACATTAACCAGCAAGCTTTGTCCTCAGTCTGGCCTATTGCTGACATTAACCAACAAGCTTTGCCCTCAATTGGCTTGGCCTGTTGTTGACATTACCCAACAAGCTTTGCCCTCAGTAGGCCTGGCCTGTTGCTGACATTAACCAACAAGTTTTGCCCTCAGTTGCTGACATTAACCAACAAGCTTTGTCCTCAGTTGGCTCAGCCAGCAGAATAGGAAAGAAGGGAAGAGGAGGCAAGTGTTGCTCTAATGCGGGAGCTTCTCACTGCTGAGAATGAACATATTCAAACAAATTTAATTAATTTAATACTGATTTTGTGCAGCAGAAAGTACAAGTCTGGTGTTGACGCTTATGTGGTGCTTTCTTCCTCATCAGAATCCACAGCGGTAAATCCTTGTGCAGAAACTTTTAAAACGAAAACATCTGTTCATCTGGCTAAATCAAAAAACATCTCAACAAAGACTTTGCTTTTGTCTAGAGATTCAAAGGGAGCAAACACCAAGCTTAAAACAGTTTTTAAGGACCCTATTAAAATAGAGCCTCAAACATCTTGCAAAAGAAAGGTTCCAAAAATTGAGGATAGTAACTCCTCAGACCTTTCAAGAGAGTCTCCATCTAAGAGCAGGAAAGATAGGGGGAACAGCAGCAATGAAGATGATGAAGTGGGGTTGAGCCAAGAAGAGAGAGATTATCGTTTTGCTTTACAGCTTCAGAAACAGTTTCGTCTTGCAGACAAACTCCATCTCAAGGTTTTACGCTTCAAGGGCTCAAAGGATGCATACAGTCTGCGAAAAAGGAGTCAACGCAAATGAACTTTATATGGCTGAAATGTTTTAACAACCAATATTTCTATGTTGGACATACTAGATTTTGTGAGTTTTAGGAGTTTTAGTTTGGATTTCTTCAGAAAGGCTAGTTTCAGCATGTTTTTACATCCTACAACCTATTTAATTTGAAAGAATTTTTGGGTCAAGTGTTCTATTTTCTTTTCAAATATTTTTCTTTAAATAGTTTTATTTACAATTTGCGCAAAATGCATTTTGTACTTTTCGCTTATATTCCTCATAATTCAAAATCAGAGTGATGCAAATATTGCATTTGTTCTTGTTGGCCAGATTGTTATTCATTGTAGTTTCTTACCAGCACAGATAAGCAATCATAATCAACAGTTCAATTGAACAATGTATAAGGAAACTGACATGTGATAAAAACTATCCCAGAGGTTTTTGGGAGATTAGTATTCAATAGCTTTTAAGGGTTGGTCAGCTGTTAATGTAATAAAGGTCATTGATGTGTGAAGAATTCTTGACAACGTACAAAAAGATCTTTCTTGCGGGATTATAAAATCTAGGGTTAATTTATCCCTTATTTTTTAAACCTAAGCAGTTGTTTGTTTATTTATTCACTTTAATGCCATTTTATTTATAATAAAGTTAATAAACATTTAAAAAAAACTGTTCTTTTTTTATCATGTTGGTCTGACATGGAACTGATTGGGGGAATATGTGCAGTCTTTAAGACTGAGAAATCTTGGTTGTCTGGAAGTTAGTGTGCTTGAATATGAACTAGAAAGTTTGTACTCTGAGGCCTGTCTGGACATGTGACCAGAAAAGTCTGCTACCTCTTAGCAGTGGGTATCTGATTTATAATGGCATGTACAGAAATAGTTAACACTCAGGCTTAAATGTCAGCCCTTGAATGTGAACTAATTATTATATTGTGTGCATGTGAACACACACTGCTGAACATAAAGTCTCCATGTCTGCTTCCTGTTATACATCATTACAAACAAACAAATCTTGAATTTATCGTCTGTATTCGAAGAAAATGCAGAGCTTAAGTTTCTATCTAGAATTCCTACAAATATTTTGCTCATAAGCAGCATCGCGGCTAACATTGTTCTCCTTCATAATCAACTTAAATGGCTAAATATATTGCTGATATCCTCAACATGGATACATAGGAAAATTGCAAATTAAATTGTTAGTCCAATTCTTGGTCAGCATCCACAAAGGTCATCAGAATGGTTTCAACTGTTGTATCCTGAAATATGAATAAAATTTTCAAATTGAAAAGAAAATATTAAAGGGAAACATCAGGCACATTGCATTCTCTCACAATAGTGACCATTTTAACACAATAAGTGTTATTTAGAAGTGGTGATTTATGTAAATGTCTGCACAAATTCATATTGTTTGTCCAGTCCCAACCAAAGTTTCTTCAACTAAAAGGTTGTATGTTGGTTTATTCCACCTATTATAAGCTGTCACTGGTGGTTCTAAATGAATATCTACAAAGCAGATTAAATTTTGACAGTAATTTTAGGTCCCCTAAGAGACAGCAAAGATGAGAGAGGGAGCTAGCAATATGGTGGTGACTGGAATTTGTATTGGCACCTTCACTTCCTCTGTCCCTCTCACACTGCTCTTCCCTTGTAGTAGCACAAATTTGTACTGCCACCTTCACTTCTTTGTCTCTCTCCCTACCATGCTGCTCTTTCATTGTATTGCCACCTTCACTGCCTCCCTCCTTTCTCTCTCCCATTCTACCCTACTGTCTGCATACTATTTCACTATTTGTATGTTGATGCCATTGCCATTGACTATACTGAATACGCTTAGCTCAAATGCAATACAGTAGTACATAAAAATTGACAATAAAATTACAGAATCAAAATTTGCAGAGCAGTCAACTTGGGCATAACTCTTAATACATATTTGAGATAATTATGATAAAATAACATTTCATACCATTTTGTAAGTCTGTTCCTAAAGTTTTGACAAGTGATTGCATGACCATCTGCTATTATTACAGTTTCATATCCATCTGGAGAAATGTTGGAAAGTAACAGTTGTAGAAGAAAGGCAACAAGCTTGCCAGAGGTGAATATGTCTTGTTGTGATAGCACTACAAAGATGATTAACTGTTCTAAGCAATGTTCTTGGTGAGTTAAGTCAACTTTAAGCTGCCTCTTACCTGTTTCTGAAGACTGTCACCGTCCCTGGAAACTGCACAAATATCCTCTGTCCACAAGTTTCCTGGACTATCTGATTTTCTATCACTCTTTCTTGTGTTGTTTTTCTTACTGATGTTGGCCTTCTTTTCAGCATCAGCCATGTTAACAGTAACTTTTTGAAGAAAGAGGTCTTCTTTTTTGACAACAAGGTTTGTGTCTGCCCCACCAGACATTACACTTCTTTGCTCATCTTCATCACTATCATGCTCACTCCTGTCTTCTCTGACATCTTGATGAAATCGAGGCCTTATGGTGCTTGACTTATGATTGTCATCACTATCTGATTCACTTAGCTTTCTTTTACGCCCAGAGTCCTCACACTCCTCTATGTCACTGCTAGTAGACAGCGCAACAGCACAATCCTTCAGCTCCAGACTGCTTGACATTGAAACATGGTGCTTTGAAACAGATGCAGGGCTTGACCTGTCGGGCACAGGCTTTTCAGAAGAGAAGGAAGTGTCAGTATTAACACTGGTTGTGTATTTCATCTGCATGCCAGCATTGGCAATTGGCACTGACGTTGAAAAGTCTGAAGCAGTTTGGTTAGTGCCACTTGAAATATCAAGAGTGCAGACTGAGGTGATAACCGGGCCACGGACGCTTGGAGCAACTGGATGGATGAGACCTTCGCATCTCACCAGGGCTTCCTGGCATTCAAAGACCACCTAGCAAAGAGTTGAGAAACCATGTCAATTTATGGTTCCTTTAGCTTAAATGCAATAAAAAAAAAAGGCATTAATATGCATAGGTGTGCACATGCATCACATATGCCTCCCCCTTTTCTTTTCTCATGCATCTCTCAAACAAGGAGCCCAAGAAAGCTCTACATCAGCTTTGTGCATCTAAAACTGTTGAACAGCATTCTTTACTGAGCCAACCTGATAGTCAGGATCCAGCAGGCCCTGCTGAAAGAGGGTGAGTGCCACTTGCAAAAGCGAGGGAAGAGATGGGTATGGAAGACATGCCACTGACAGCAGAGCCCGGTATAAAACTTGCCGACACGTCATCGAGATGTAGGGAGGGGGTAGGTTCTGCTGTACTGATCTTACCACAAACACAATGGTCTTTTGTATGCACTGCAAAAATAAAACAAATTAAGAACAAATTTAAAGGGAAATAAGACCACATGAAAGGCTATGGTGCAGATAAAAATTCTGGCAGAGAATATTTGAACATTGTAGCTATGGCATGACATACACAAGGATGTATAGTTAAGTCATTCTGTGGCTGTATGTATCTCACACTCTACTATCTGTTCATTTATCATTGCTAGTCTGCACAGTGAGTGTGATCTATCTGGGTTGCGGTGCTGCACATTATAAATACCCATTATTATTATAGTTATGCCATAATTGACACGAGGATACACAGTTATCTAACAACACTATGATTATTGCATGATATACACTAACATGCATAGTTATATAACAGCATAATGGTTATGGCACAACGGCGATGCATGACTGCATAAAGTATCTACAAGATTATGGTTATGCTGTGACAGAAACTATGATGTATATTAAATCAACACTATAAATGTTCCTAACCATAAAGACAAAGATAGGTAATAGAATAATGCAGTTGTGTAGACCAAAAGCTAAAGATGTCAGAAAATAAAGCAGATACGTAGACTAAAGACCTACCTGGATTCAATCTTCTTTTTTTTTTACAATTGAGGTTATTACTACACATCTTCAAAAATATTTATTAAAAAGTGAAATCTATGGCATAGTTTGGTAAGCTTACTTGATCAGGGCCTATCTCAGTTGTGCTCAACCTTTACTAGTCCGAGAGCCTCACTGGACATGATCTAAAATTATGCAGGGCAGAATATGGCAGTTTTGCCAGAATTATGATGTTAACAATGAAATTATGTTGTGTCTGGTTAAAATGAGCAGGCCGGATGAGGCATCTTCGCAGGCCATAAGTTGGGCACTCCTGGCCTATCTAATAAGAAAGAAGTGAGCATAATTATAAATATTAATTATATATTACCCTGGGTGCAGCAAAATTGTGTGTGTACAGTTGTGCATCCACTTACCTTGAACACCTCAGGATGCAGCCTCACACCAGACACATGAACAATTATGTGCAATGCTGTAAAAGATAAAGTATATATATATATATCAATTTATTGCACACCAAACAATGCTCCTCTGTCTCATGAAATCATTTTAACTATGCACAACCTTACAGGTATTCTATTCTTAGCATAGGCACAGCAATAAGAAAACTCCAAACAGTACCAAGATATGACTGGAGGTTAGCTCACAGAAAGAACCTCCACTCTACTCTTTAAAAAACAGTGATCCGATACGCAAAGGTTCAACAACATTCAATCCTTTAGCTACAAAGCTGGTATCAGTATTGCAGTTTATTTCAGTGCATAATGACTACAAGAAGTATTTGATTTTCTATTTGAGTGCACAAAAAGCTTTGACACTTATCTATTTTTTGAAAGGTATATATAAATAATAATAGCAACAGTTCGCTTGTATAGCGCCTTATTATTGTTCCTGTGGACAAGCTCAAGACACTTCACAGATGGCAGATGTTGTGACATGAAAATAATGTGATGTCAGAGCAAACTGACTGTACTCCAGGCCAAAGGTCAGCGTCTACACACAACACAAAGACAATCCCAGGCCAAATATCAAACATTTCATACAAGCTGGAATACAAGTTCAGTTCAAAATACAGTTTCAAATAGCATATTCGACAGACGGCACCAAGCTCACTGGACTGCGCTGATCATCAAGTCTGCAGGTTGACAAAGAATTGTAGCCACTGAAATGAACAGACGCCACATTCCACATGCTTAAAGGCAGGCCCAATCAAAATCAGATACAATCATATCCAACATGAGGAAGACATCAGATAAGACCAAAATAAAACAGAATTCTGCCCCCTCCAGTTAGGCGAGGGGATATCACTTTTATCTGTATAGATGACGATTTTTTTGTGGAGCACTTACCCTTGAGAGCAGCAGTAGCACTGCCTGCATTGGCGACATGATGGCCATGCCACTGAGAACTTGAGCTCTGAGCAAGCTCTTGGTAACCACCAACTCCTTTTGTTTTCTTTTTGGTGGACGTGACCTTCCCATCAATGTCAGATGACTTCACATCAATCTATAACAAGACAGAGACAGGGGCATCTGAAAGATGTGTATGCAACGCGGACGGAAAAGAGCAAAAAAATCCTAATGTGTTGCTATATATCAAAATTCTGCAGCTTGTAAGAAGCAGTGGAAATATCGATTTCAATGAGTAACTTCCAAAAAAAGATAAGTTAACAGGAGAACCTGAAGAAAACCCACGGTCAGCCCTGTAAACAAATATTACAACCAGAATAATCTAGAAAAAGATCTGCCAGAGCTGAGATTCAAACCCATAACATCCAAATCTCACTGTCAGGCATGTCAGCAACTACACCACTAATGGCTCTAATCTTGGTAAGACAGAATGACAGAAGTCCTAAGTGACCAACCTTTGTATTATCATTGGATCATAGCTGTTATCACAAAATATTACACCATATACTGTACTCTCAAGCCTGTTTGCAAAATGACCAGCAAGATGGGCAGCTATCTTCAGAAAGTTACAGCTATAAGTGTGAAATATAAAGTGCACACCTTGATAATGTCCTGCATTGGCATGATGTCAAAGCTAATCTCTTTTAGCAAGTCCTCCTGTTCATCCTTGGTGGCCATCAGACCCCCTGACCCACTGACTTGCAGCCAACGAACTAGCGTGTTAGTAGGCACTCTCCCTCAGCTCTCTGCACCAAGAATACTTTGTTTTGATACTGTCACCTGCACTCTACAGTGCCTTTCACACGAGGAAAATAAATAAATCAAAACACAGACAATAATTTAAATTTTGAAAATAATATAATTTGAAATCAAAAGAAACACAAAACAAATCCAAATTTCCCATCCCAGAGTTCGAACACACGTTTCTTCCAATGTCTCAAAAATATTCAATATTCCTTCCCACTATTCCATTCCCCACAAAGTCTCCACTTGAAACAGCACAAAATCCACACTTGAAGTAGCGCAAAGTATCCTCTGGCATTTAATACGAAATTTCCATATGAAGAATAGGAACAAACAGAAGACAAAAACACAAAAAAAACCTCAACAGGTTCAATGTTACAAAAAGATTTAGATACAAATCTTGTCAGGATTTGTACAGTCCAGTCAGGACTACACCACCAAGTCTGTTCAAGACTTGTTTGCAATAGAAAACCTGTCCGCTCTGGACACACTGACAACACAGAGGAGACTGTTCCTTCTCCCCGCTCCCGTCAAGGAAAAGACCCAGTCACACCATAAACATCCAAAACACTACAACACTTTTTCCTTAGTTCGACAAAAACCTATCAACACAACCTAGCTAAAAAAAAACATTTTAAAAAAAAATAGCACAGCAGGTCTGTGACAGATACAACTGGCAACACTTTCTCAACTCATGACCCCACACCAATGTCCACATTCACACTCAAAGATCTATGCACATGAGCACACAAGCACATACACACGATATATATACACAATGCTACATTAAAGGCCAGCCCAGGGGTGAAACATTTTTAAATAATGGAACTGAAACAAAAAAGTGAAGACACTAATATGCATACTCAATTCACAAATGAATAACTATTTTGCATCGAACAAGAAATTGCAATTATTGCCTGGTTTTAGGAGAAAAAAAAAACCTGAACGCATATTCTGGGTCTCAAAAAATAAGACTGCTGACAGTATTATTTCAAAGCTCTTGTATCAGTTGCAGCCCTATCTCTTCTGGAAAAACCCTGTAATTCTAGGAAAAGAGTGGTAATCTTGACTCGGCATGTTTAATCAGTCTAAACCAGCTTAACAGTTAAATTCTTCATTTTCCCTTCAAGATCTGACTGTAACTGCAATGGATTTTCATCATTATAGTTCTTTTTTCTACAAAAATTCAGAGATTATTCTAGGATTTCCAAAAAGATTCCACTCAAACAAACAAACAACATTAAAAAAGAAGACAATTTCTGAGTAAAAGTGAGGCCTATCCAAACAGAAGCACTTTCCCCAATTTCATTCTTTTCTATCTCAATATGATTTAGTAACTTCAAAAAAATTGGAGATGTACATTAATCCTACATTCAGTTTTTCTCCTTACTACTAAAGTGACATCCTCTTTCATTATTACTAATCGCCACTTGCTGTCTTAACATGGTATATAAAAGAAAATTTGAAAGCCTATTATGTTTTGGTTTAATCTCATTTCATTCTCTACTTGAACTAAACCTTTTCTGAAATTAATTCCTTTTAAACTTCTTTGAGGCAGTCTCAGTTGTAGTTATTATTTTGTTGCATTGCAGTATTATTGAGATGGTCTGCTGTTCTTTTACACATTAAAGTAGTGGTCACTCTCATCAAAAATTACTTTCTTACATTACAATGACCTTTTCTCACTGTCATCACTGTACACTCTTAGCCTCAGCTCTCACCTAAATGGTTTCTCCACTCCTGGTACCATGTTATTTCTGTTTGTTGTAGTCAGACACTGAATGACTAGTCTGAAGATCAGCGAAGCTTGAGGCATCAACAGCCTTTTGCAACTGAAGACAGTAAACAACCAATGTCATCTTAACATCAGACACATTTTTCTTTTTAAATTTGACTCACCAGAAGTATCTTCATCATTGCATGGAACTTCTTGAACTCGGCATACCTATACACCTCAAAACACAATGCTAAGGAAAGAGGCATGACAACAAAATAAAAATTTGCAAAATAATAAATGTTTTGAGCTCCACTTACCAAACTATGAGCTGAGAAAGTACTTTCAGCACAGAAATGTGTATGGAAGGCAAGTAGCTCAGAAGCAGTAGGTAGTTTGTTGTAGCCTTGCAGGACTGCAGACAAAATATGGAAATTTTAATTTAATGGAGGCCAGATGTCAACTTGAAAGGCAAATAAAATTTAAAAAAGCAGCTGGTCTGCATATAAACAGTTTAAAGAATCTTAAGAGAGTTCAGTAAACTCCTGCTTGAAGACTGCCATACACTGTCACTTCACCCAGTCTTTGCAACCTGAAGTTTTAGGCAATCTTTATATTTTTTTCTGTATTTTTTTTAGCACCTCAAGGAGCAGGATCTGTGCCAGCAACCTACTGCTCCATAGCCGACAGCACTACCAGAATTGGAAGCTACCCCATTGGAGTAAACATCCGTCTTATCAATGAATCAATTTTGAGTGTGTGTGTGTCTAATCAATGTTGCTTTCTGAATTTAATGAAACTGTTAATGAACAGGCACCAAACACAACATACCAACATGTTGACGTGTACTGCTAGTGCTCGACAAATAAGTTTTAGAATCTTGTCAGCTGGAATCTGCACCCAGGTTGAGAATGACTCTCTGGAGAAAAAAAAAGCCCATGGCAATCACTTTCAAGATATGAAAATTGATTCATTGTAATACTTTGATATGGCATAATGACCTGCATGTTCCAGGTTATTAAGAATTTCCAATAGAAAATGATGCCCTATACTCCTAGTAATGTGCTTTAAAGATATTAAAGCTATTTTCTCAAATGTGTTTTCTGTCTCTGGGTCCTTCCTCACCTCAATAAGCTCTCTAGACACAAACACAGAGTTTGGAATCGATGGACAATGTGTACTGTTTGCTGTGGCTGGGTAGAAGGAAGCTGGCAACTTCCAAATACTTTGTCACTGCCTTGTTCTTCCTCTTGCAGTCCTTGAATTAACAATTATTGATAATTAACAGCATTAACATGGCAATAAGCACATTAGTTGACTTTCTTAACTTGAATCTAAATAAACATCTCATCAACAGACTAGGATATACCAGACTGAATGAATGTAAAGATTTTTAATCTATTTATATGTGTAATCTAGTAAAATCTCTTTATTACACTAGCTCTTTAACCATCAAAAAGCTGTTTTTCGCTGAAAGTAAGCCAGCACATGCCTGGCATACCGCACATTCCACTAGTCAGGTAAGCAAGTGCCCTCTAGCAGCGTATAGGGCTAAACACTCTACCCAAACAGCAGGAAGGTCAGGAAGGGTCCTTAAGTGTTAAAGAGAGAGAATTTATTCTCAATTTTACTTCTTCTTTAACTGTACCAAGGGACCATCAGTCAACTGTGGAAAAAAGCCCAGCAATGCAAAGATATAAAGGAAGCCAAGGCGAGTGCAAGTGCTGACAGTCCTGAGTGCACCCTGAAGAAGAAACTGAAAAACCTGTGAAGAAAGATGATGCAGGCATCGAAGACACCACTAACCACAGCATGACCAGACTTAACATGGTCAACCCTCACAGGTGGAAAGCATTGTGCACGGTTACCCTGCAGTAACCACAAACTTCAGGAACTGTGGACCGTCTGGCTCAGGCTTTCCAGAGACTGGAACCAGGCCTACAAGGCAAAGAAACTTATTCAGGAAAGTTTAACGAGCATGACCACCACACAGAACCAACTTTTGCTGTCTTGCTGTCTGCATGGACAACACTGTCCCAAATTTACATGTGCCGTGCTCGGCATGTTACTCATACCAGCAAACTATAATCTAAGACAGGCTTTCTGGCAGGTTGGTAACACACCAAAATCTCACACCCAGTGACTACACAAAATGGGATTTAAAAAATGCGTACATAATGGTGTTCAATCTCCAAACAGAATGTGAAAAGTAAATTTGTTTGAATTCATTTTATGTGCCAATTCGCAGAACTGCAACAAATGCTCAAGTCATCCTCAAACACAGATCGGACCTGATTGTTTTTATGATCAAGAAAGTATGTTCCCATGCACACACACAATGTTGATGCAAAGATTACCACCATTCTCTTGGAATTTTAATTTTGTAAACATATCTATAGTTAGGATTTGAAGAACCGAACATTTTGGGATCAAGAAGAATCCTTTAACACTGTGTTGCGCTATGAATCAATCAGCTCAAGTTACAGACTATTGGGTGCACATTCCATGTCCACGGTAAATGGATATGACAATTACTTTCTAATTTTTTTTAAATTCCTGAAACATCATAAAATTTCATCGCACAGATCTTTTAGTTGTATTTTCTTGTTCATGGACACCAACTATTAATCAGTGTAGGAAAAAGTTGAAATTTTCTTTCCTTCATTTGGGTTGAAAAGAGATCACTAGATCAATAGTCCATTCAAATGCACCCAAAACAAAATATTGTTCTCGCAAACACAGTCACACATGGTGAAGGGCACCAGAACATCTCACGAAAGCTACTGAAGCACAGCTCTGTTTTTTATTCCCCATCGCTGTAAATCTGCTAACTAAAAATGGTGCAGAAGATCTGCTAATCGTAAAACTAAATAAACAAGGAACCTATGAGCCTTTACCTGTTTCTAGTCCTTCATACAGCTGACCAAGCCAAAAGATAAGAGATGACACAAGACTGTCACACATTTCTGCCCAGCCTTTTCTGTGTTTGGTGCCTTGTGTTCCTGCACTGCCACACTGTGCGAGTGATGTGTAACACTGCACTGCTGCCTGAAACCGTAAGGGTAAAGGTTGACTCTTTATACAGCTGCCCGAAAAAAAATTGGAAAAACTATCTTCAAGCAGTCACATAATGATTTGGTTTGTTGATTTTATGCTGTGTCAGCAACTAAGGCTATATCATGGCAAAAGATAGTCATATTCTATTGAAATAGTGAAAAACAAGACCCCCAGGTGATAGGTAAAGCAATAAATCACCTAATAAACAATACCTATCAAGAAACAGTTGGGAGTTTGCAGTGTAAAAGGTGGGTATGCATGGTACAGGTGTATCCCATTCTAATACCTCCTCAAACCGCACAGTACAGACTGGAGGTGGGTGGACAGAAAGACAGGGAAACGTGGTATGCAAATTATTCTGGCCCAGTAAGTTCCAGTGGCATTGCCATGAAGATAGATTTACAGTCAGATGACACCAGTGACTGCAATTGATAGGCCTTAGAAGCCTAGTCCAGCATTGTCAACAAAGATGGAGGTACAGATGAAGATGTAAGAAGCCGAATAAACAAAGCCAGGCTTGCATTCCACACCCTACGACCTATCTGGAACTCCAAAGTTTTATCTTTACACACCAAGATCTGCATCTTTAACATAAATGTAAAGTCAGTCCTTCTGTATGGATGTGAGACATGGCGTTTGACAAACACCCTCACCAACAAGATACAGACATTTGTCAACAGATGTCTGCGCCACATCCTCAACATTAGATGGCCCAAGATCTCCAGTATAGACCTGTGGGAGAGAACCAACCAAAAACCTGCCAGTAAAGACATCAAGAAGCGGAAGTGGGGCTGGATTGGTCACACCTTGCGAAAGCCAGCTGACAGTTTAACAAGACAACCTTTGAGCTGGAACCCACAGGGGAGGCGCAGGGTTGGGAGACCCAGACAGACATGGAGGAGATCAGTTCACAGAGAGGCGGAGGCAGCTGGAAAGGGATGCCCAGAACCAGGTCCAGTGGCGGGGTGTGGTTGTGGCCCTATGCTTCACTGGGGCGAATAGGAACAAGAAGAAGCCTAGTCCACTCAAACATTGCCTGGAATGCCAGAAAAGCCAGAAGCCCAAATAAAGACAATGTCCTTTTTGCTTTGCATAAATGGTATGTAGCTGGACCCTGAGAGGGTGGTCAAAACCACAGGAAAGAAGAGCTTGGACAGCAGAAAGTCTCTATATGAGATGAAGCTTTTAAAAGCTTTGTACAGGAGTGGTGTTGAAATGCACCCAGACAGCCCATGATAATGAATAGGGTCAAGAGCTTTTAAGATAATACTGTCAATCACAGCCACAGATGATCGAACCATAGTCTAGCAAGGGCACGGTAGAATTGAAGTAAGACTGTGCAGCACCGCCAGAAGGAAAAGGTAGGAGGAAGTGGCGGGCAGGATATAAAACAAAGTCAGCTGTGTCACAAACCTGCTGAGATGTATTTTTTAAAATGTTTTTTTTTTTTAATTAGTAAAAGTAATTGTTCGGGTGAGGTGGTAAAGACAGCTATCACTGAGGCTGTTAGTGTCAACAGTCTGAGGCGTGCCGCGCCATACGGGGATCGGTTTTTGGTGGTTACTTTGAACAAAGGAAAGAGGGTGATAGTGTGTTGGATGTGTGTGGTTTGATTGGGGTTTTTCCTTGACGGGAGCGGGAAGAAGGGACAGTCTTCTTGGTGTTGTCAGTGCGTCCGGAGCGGACGGCTTTTGTTTGTAACCAGTCTTGACGGACTTGGTGTTGTAGACCTGTGTGTACAAGTCCTGACCAGACTTGGATTGTGTGTATAAGTCCTGAACCGACTTGAAGTACCAGACTTGTTTATGTTTTGTTAACATTGAACCTGTTGAAGTTTTCTTGTGAAGTTTTCTTGTGGATTTTTACTTTGGATTTACTTTTGGATTTCTTGTGGATTTACTTCTGGATTTACCTTTGGAGTTACCTTTGGATTTACTGTGAGGTTTACTTTTGGATTTTCTTTTGGATATAACTACAAGACGAAGTGGAAACTTTGTGTACTTTTTCACGTGGATATATAGTACATGTTAGAAGTGAAAACATTGTGCCGTTTCAAGTGGAGACTTTGAGAGAAACTGGACGAGAGGATTGAATACTTTTGAAACTGTTGGAAGAAACGTGTGTACGAATTGTGGGGTTGGAAAATTAGGAATCGTTTTGTATTGTGTTTATTTATTTTTTTGTTTTCTTCTTTTATTTTGATTTTTAAATTATATTATATTTCTTAAGTTTAAACTGTTGTCTGTGTTTTGATTTTATTAATTGTCTCGTCTGAAAGGCGCTGTAGAGTGCAGGTGACAAGCTGGCTTGCTCAGGACCGAGAAGAGATTTGTTGGCTTCAGTTGGAACGAAGAGAATTACTTTTTGCAAAAAAGCCAGGTGCCAATCTCAAACATTTTTACACAAACACTGTGTCTTTGCACATATGTGTGTGTCTGTGCAAAAGAGAAAGAGGATGCATGTGGATGTGCAGTAGTGTGATAGACACTGTATTGTAATGATACTATAATGACACTATATTGCTATGGCAAATTCTGGTGGTGTGTAATTTCTGATAGGATAAATAAAGTATTGTCATTGTCATGTGGAAATCTCAAACAACAGCAATATTACAATTCAATGCACATGTGATCATAAAACCAATAAACGCCCACTTGTACTAGACTTTATCCTTTTATACTCAAGTCTCACCTGAGATGGTGTAGCCCTGTCCAGCTCTTCAACTAGCATGCTTTTAATTTTGTTCTGCAACATTTGAGAAAATCTCTGTAGCATTCTTCTGACTGTTGTTGTTTCTGCTTTTTTTTTTTTAATTAGCTGTCATAAATCAACCAGTGTATGTTGATAATAGATACTATTTATACAGATAGGAATGTATGTAAACATGTTGGGATATATTTTTTAATATCTCAGTACCCCTTAGAGGGTGAAAGAATAAAGACTCTTGAATCTTGAGAAAAAATGTACTCAGGTCTATCACAAGGTGCTTCTCATGTCATTAACAGTTTGAAAGTACTCAAGTCTACTACAAGACTACTTCCCCTATCATTAACAGTATGCATGACATGACAACCCTATGCTGCTCTCACATTTTTCTCTTTTCTCATCATGACCTAAAAGCCTCATTTAAACCAGGTGTCTGTCCAATCTACAAACCTATAATCACCTATAAGGATCTTATGCACCCTGCACAGCCCTGCCTGACATATTCTCTTTTCATCGTGTCCTAAAAGTCTCACTTAGCGCAGGTGTCTCTTAAGCAATAAAAGGGTTGCAGTTGGTGCCTGAATGAGCAAATGGTTCATGTGCAAACATCAATTACATTCTAGAGATATAGTTTTTGAGTTTTGTAAGTAGTAATTTTAAAAGAAACCTTGGGTTTGAAAAATAATAGTTTAATTGACCAATCATCAGGATAGTTTTATGCATGCATGCATCTCTTGTCAACCAAATAAGTGTGTGGCCTAAAACAGCTGCTTAGCAAAGTTTAGAAACAGGGCTGAGGGTTGGGGAAGTGATGTTGCATATCCACAATTAGCAGACATTTTCTCCAGAATCTCTCTTGCACTGTTTTCCCAACTAAGTTATGCAGCCCAACGCTGCCTAACATATATCTCTTATCTTCTGTACACACAGCTGCATTGTGGATTACCCCAACTCTAGTTTCTAATTATTCATCTAGGATTAACTCAACCCTGATTCATTCAAATGACAAGAAGGACCTTGGTGTACGTTCCCCACTAACAGCTGGATGTGCAAATATTTTGAAACTTTTCAACTACAGAACTATCTGCTGTTCTAAGCATGGAACTATTGTATTCTTAAGTAAAATTCTGCATAGTTACCTGAAAACATTTTCTCCATGATATCAAGATTGAATTAAACAAGCAGTAAAAGTATTATTAAACAACAGTATAAACTTAGGATGCAATATCTTCATAGAAATCCTGCTACGAATGACTGTGGAGAATGTCCTCACCAGGAAGTTGCCACTGGGTCCTGGGAAATGAATGACACAGGCATGTATGCAGGTGATTGCTTCATCTTTTACCTGCTCGAAAAAAAAAAGGTACACCAGTATGTCAGCTTTTCCAGTGTTGAAAGATGCTTCTGGTATACTTGTAGAGGCTGCATTATTGACAGTGAAGGATGAAAAATACAGAATTTTTAAAAGTAACAAATGGCTAATGATGAGATTTAGTTGTATATTTAAAATAATTTTCGTAATGTACAAATGCAGACAAAATTTCCATTAACTGTGATTACTGCATAAACCCTAGCCTATGCTTAAATCTGATTCTTTGCTATCAGGAATAATCTTTGACAAAAGAAAGCAGTCTCCTAAAAGCTGGTTCTTCTCTGCAGTATAGTGCAAAGACGATTTTTGTTGCAAACTTTTGGCTTAAAACATCTTCTCCAGCATACTACCCCTAATGAAAAAAATCTTTATATTACCCCTGATGAAAATGTCAACAAAAGTGGGAGCAGTTGCGCGATGTACATTGTCCCCACATCTCGAGCTAACTCTGGAAAACTGGTGATGCGTTCAATCAATGATGACAACACAGTTAGTGACAGTTTGTGCACCTGGTCAGATGAGGGGCTCTGAAAACAAACACAGGGCATGGAAGCTGCGTATAAGGGTCAACAGTTCTTCCCCAAAGTTAGACTAAAATAATTTTATCTATAATAATATATTAATATAAAACAATCCTAAATAGTTGTTCCCAAATGTTAATCCAAAACTACTTTTACCTATCTTAATAAATATATAAATATAAGACAATTATGAATTGGTGAATGATTTCCAGATATATCTGATGTAAGTATTACTTTCCAACACAATATCCCACATCTGACGATGTGAAAATGCCTCAGAAAAGTTGGTATCACTGCAAATTTCACTTACTTTCAGAAACTTCAAGCACATTCCAAAAAAAAAAAAAAATGATTTTAAGGCTGATATAACTTTGCAATATATCTCCCCAGCAAAGGAGGAAAACTGCAAAACATCCCCATATCTGTCTCCCCAGTGGATTCAGATCAAGTGAGCACACCATCCTGGAAAACTTAATTAGAAGAGTCCCATACCTTGACCAGCACTCGACTCTGACCAATTATTGCTAAGTACCAGCGCTGGCTTGATGCCATGGCTCTGATGAGGAATAGGTGCAGTAAAAACAAGAAGCACCAGTAACAAGGCCACACAAGACCTTACCAGGCATCAGGCTGAGAGCACTAATGAATGGAAGAGGAGCTTCTTACAACACCAATGAGTTGTCACAGATCTTGTCATTGTAAAGAACAGAAGTAATTCATAAATTACAAACAGTCGTAAACACAGTTTTCAGTCCCTACCCAGGTTTATAGAAGAATTTTTGTTAGTTTGCTGATGACATATGCCTAATCTCCACTGCCACTTCCAGAAACAACTGAAGAATTTGGAACTAGCTCTAGATGCACTGAGCAGGACAAGGTGGCAGGTATCCACTGTTTTCCTGCCCAGTAACTAATAGCTTGTGACCATATGTTGTTGTTCTGGCAAGTTGTGGGCTTGTCTCTGAGAATAACTGGCTTTAAATGGGCTTCAGTGGCTGGTCAGAACTCAGCAAGAGAGAATCCCCGGAGAGCATTATAAGTAATGTTGCTGGACATTGACATCAAGTCTAGGTATGATTGAATGTCTGAGATCTTGCTTGTGAAACCGTCCCTGAAAACATATGGTAGCAGTGAAGCAGGGTAGGCAGTGGGAAGTGGTGTCACCATACTAAGTCTAGTCATTTGATCGCAGATGTCAGTAAAGATGTGTATTTTCTTCTGTGAGTTGGCTCTGATACAGATTGGATATAATAGAAACTGTACAGTATTTCTGACATTTTGGCAGCATCAGGATGAGATGTTTTGTCATAGTCCAAATTAATATCTAACAAGTTCGAGTTCTATGTATATATATCACACACACGTGCAAGTGCATGTGTGTGAATGCATGCATGTGTGCAAATTTTTATCAACACAATACAATGGTGGCAAAGGGACCAAAAATACCATATTCATGACCATGTTTAAGCTACCTGCTAACCTGCAATGCTTGTAAAAGCAGGTTCAGCCAAGTCTGGCAATGACTGCTGAATGTGTCTGCTGAGCCCTGCTGTATCAAGCAATCAAGTAATATGAGGCCTTGAAGTCTGCAATAAATCGAAGCATATAATTTATTTTAGATTTTGAATCACAATGTAACCTATATTATCATCTGTACAGTGATCATTTTGATATCATCTTATTATTTTGCTTTTTAATTCTGTACAATTTGCAAATTATTGTAGACTTTTGTTTCTCATTTTTAACATCAAATTGTGCACACACAAAAATCATTATTTTAATGCCAAACAATATAAAAACAGTTCATTACTTTATTCTTTTTCTTAAATGGGAAATTGTGTCAGATCAACAAGAAAAAGTTATATATGATAGAGAAAAAAAATCAAGCTGGTAGAGAAGCAATCATTCAATATACTAAGTACTGTAAAAGCACTCTTTCTGATATTTAACTAATTACACAGACACAGCTACTGAGTGCTGCAGACATCCTGAACGACTGTGATCCTTTAAACCTCTTAGCTTATGAATATTCCCTATAACTACTATACAATCTCCTCACCTTTTTTTTGACGAGTTCAGTTGATTATTAACATCTCCTATGATGTCATTTAGACTGCCAAATTGCTGTTCATTAACAAATGAAATACATATATTTCAGCATATTTAAAACAAACCTAAACAAATGTGATAACATATTATAATTTATTTTGTAGTAACGATCCTGTGGCATCTGTCCCCATGCTTTCCCCAACAACAGGTGCTAGTCAAGGATGACTGACTGACTAAAAGATGTATACAAGATCTTTTTGATTACTCAAATGCTCTCTCACTGCAGATGCATTGCCTTTGTAGTTTAGACATTGTTTCAGATTTCATGAATCACAGTAACTACAAGTTATAGCTGAATCTACCATCAAAACTATCAGTGGTACAACATGTTCTTTTGAAGTCAAATTCACACAATATCCTACTAGGAAGGACCAAGTTGTTGAATATAGAAGGAAAATGTGCCTCCATTGAAAGGCAATTCTGCATTAGGGGAGGGTCAGGACCTAGTGTACAGGTAAAGAGGATGGACAGCATAAATATCCATGGAGCAGCACCTGTTTTTCATTTGATAACAGTGGAGAATGACCTATGTATCACATGTGATTAACTTGTATAGGAAAAAATGTTTTATTTTGTTTACATACAATCAATGAATCATTACAATAAATAGTAACTTATATACAAATACAATAAAATACAAAACATTTCTAGTAATCACTCTCTGGAAATGACCAATTATCTGCTAAATTACACAGAACAGTGTATGAAGAGCACAGCCGCTGAGTAATGAGTCTTAACAATTTACCCTCGAACTTCTCTATTTTTCTCTAACATTCATCTTACACAGCTAACATACTCTCGTATTTCCACATTCATGCTCTATATTCTACCAAGTAGTCAGTTTAGAAGGGGTTAACAATAACTGCCGAACGCTGCGGCACGGTCTAGCCCGTGACATGGCTTATTCAAAATGCTGGCTGTGCTTTTCACACCACTAAACCAGTCACTCCCTGAGCAAGTCTTCCACAACTGACAAGACAGAGCAATGCTTTACCTGTGAGCCAAAAAGCTGATGGTGAGAGATGACGGTTGGAAGACTAGATATAAGTGATGCATTCTGATCAGTTTGTAAGCACAGACGTATTACACCTGAAAGCATGCTACTCCTGTAATCAGCCATGTTGAGCGGTAAATTTCCTGCTAGTAATGTCCCTTTACGGATGTTGACAAGGGGGTCGGTCATTTCCCAAAGTAAAATTATTTATTAGTCCTTATTTTCAAATCTATTATTTGTAAGCCGTCAACTAATACCGACAACAAAAGTAAAGCTTTCTTAACTAATGAATATAATAAAACTTTGTAATTCATTAGATTTTAATATCTCTGACAGATGATTCGTCCCTGTAAGAAATACTGTTGCAAATATTCGATTCACTATATATTCATACTTATAAATAACTTTTTTTTCAATTGAAAAAGTTAATCTTAGGCTACAAATGACATAAAGACAGAAACATGAAAAATATGCTCCCTCAACTGTAATACTTCCATCAACTTCCGCTACCAAGATCATCTCGTCCGCGCCAACTATGGCATCCAAACAGGCATCATCTCTTCAAGGCGATAAAGACTCACTAGAGAAATGTAAATGCGCAATTTGTATGTATATTCTCATCGAGCCTGTGACATTTCCATGTACCCACGAGTTTTGTATGCCATGTTTCAAGAAAAACGTTGAAGAAGGCAGCTTTACGTGCCCGTTATGTCGCACACGAATATCCAACTGGGCTCGTAAAGCGACGAAAAACAACACACTTGTGGACCAGAAACGCTGGGAACAAGTTAAGAAATTATTCCCTGAAAAAGTTCAAAGACGTCTTGATGGATTAGACGATGAAACTGACGACGATGATGTGAATGACAACGAAGAAATCGGTAAGATGACCCATTATTACGAAATCACAAACATGACGATGTGAAAAATGGAAATCTTTTCTTGGATCCAAATATTAGAAATCATTATGAAACAATAGTAGCTATAAAGTGTCAGTTTGTGATTTTTTGTCGGCTCCATCTCTCAAAATCATCAGCTTGAACAAAAGTATTCCGTCAGGAATCTGGGATTCATTGTCAGCTTAGACATGACTCTTGCTAAACAAATCACAACAGTTTGACAGTCCTATTATGATAGACAAGTAACAGCTGTCTGTCAGTCTAGCTATTATGAGCTTAGCAAGATTAGCGCCATCTGTCACATCCTGTGTATGTTCGCTACCAACACTCTTGTCTGTTCGTTTGTTCTATCCAGGCTCGATTACTGTAACTTCTCGCTTGCTGGCTGTCCTGCATAACTTTTTCACAAACTCCAGAAAATATAAAACTCTGCTGCATGTCTGGTGCTTTAATCTCGGAAATAGGACCACACCACTCCTCTCCTTCATTTTCTGCACTGGTTACCCATCTCGCATCCAGTCCAAACTGTCTATACTGTTTTAATTTCTTTGCTGGCACCTGCCCTGATTATTTCTCTGAACTTCTCTTCCCTTACGTCCCAGTTAGACAACTTTGCTCCTTGTCTGATGATCATCTCCTTACTCTTTCTGTCACCAGAACAATAGCATATGGCCACAGGATTTTTAGTTACTTTGCAGTGAAACAATGCACAGGATTTTTAGTTACTGTGCAGTGAAACAATGAAACTCTCAGCTCTCTTTCCATATCCACCACATACCCACTATTGAATCCTTTAAACATGCACTGAAAAAGACACCTTTTCTATAAACATTACTACTCACACTCTTTCCCACCATGCTAGTCCTTTTTCACACCCATCCCTGCTCGTCTTTATCATGATACTGTTAGTTCTTGTTATCTGGTTCCTCTTTGTGTTTTCTCTGCTTGTTTTTAGTCATCATTAGTACTGTTGTTTATTCTTTTTAAGTTTATATATTATTCATTTGTTTTCCTGTCCCACGTATACTGTCCATGTTTTGTTCTTGTTCTTAGATGCTATGAGTAGGCACCTTAGGAGAGTATACGCTATACAAATTTTGCATCTGTTATCCTTATTGAACAGAGGGTTGGAGGGGGCATTGAGTTTTGCATTATTAATCAATAGCTTGGATATGGATTTTTTGTTGTTGTTGTAACATTGCAGAGCACATGAAGTCATTTACCACTGGTGCGTCCGTTCCTCTCACTTACAAACGAACCTATTTTTGAATTTGTATAGTATTATTAGGATTTATTTGATTATTCACCTACTTCAATTTTTTAATTATAAATACAGTTGGACCTCGATAAGTCGAACTCACTGGGTTACCCGAAAAAAAATTTGACTTACGGAGTTTTCGAGTTAGGGAAAAAGGCATAATGGTCGCAGGTATTTGGCCAGGAACTAACAATTAATTCGATATAGGGAGGTTTTCGACTTAAGGAAGGTCGATTTATCAAGGTCCGACTGTACCATGACAGTAGGATGTACAGTAGGATTCTTCAGCAATAGACACATGACTTGCTTTATTCCAGATGTGCAGTACAGGCGAATAGGGCAACTATCCAAACCTGGAGAAATTCGAGAAGAATATGAAGCAGAAGTGAAAAAGGTATGTGCACAGACCATCATAAAGGTCTTGTAAAAGGCCTTGTAACTTCTAGTTGCATCTTGACCATAGACAGAAAGAAGAGACAGAAAGATCAAAACCCTGAAGTACAATGTCCCTGTCCGGCTACCATAGAAAAAGCAAATGTTGGGAGAAAATACAATTTTGCAACAACTAAAAATCTCAGTTGAGCTAAAGGTCTTTGCAGCTGATGAAGGTAATGTCAATGATTGATGGAGTGTTATAAGAGCATTGCTTTTATCAAGACGTGAAAACAATTAATTGACACATTGGTAGATTGCATATCTCAAGAAGCTTTACCATAACGAACTTCAGGGGAGAGGTATGACTGAAAATTATGTCAATCAGGACAATTTGACCACATTTGTAAGACAGCTCAACCATAACAAAAAGACTGCTTGACCACTTCTGAGAGATGGATTGCCTACAGACAACTTAATCATTGATGACAGAACTTGTCAGACATTTCCCACAAAGTCATGCATCATTCAAGCCCTGACTGTTTCCAAACAAGATAAAGTTATTGTTTACAAAATGAATTTGTAATGTGGCTACACTCATCTAAACCTTCATTTTGTCTAGCAAGAATTGATTGCTGAGGCAAGATAAATCCATCCTAAAGACTACAGAGAAGAAATCAAAAGTTGCTCATATACACAATTTTCTCACATATTCTTGTTTTTAAACCTGTGCTCATTTCTTAGTTTTTTTAAAATATGTCTGTTGACATTTAGTTAACATCAACCAGCTATCACTGCCAAGATACTCATGTAGCCTGAAGCATTTCTTACTACAATAGTATACTGACACCACAGCCATTTGGATGTGAATCCCACTTCAAAAGAACCTTGAAGTTTTATAATTCGAATATGTAGTTGGTGTGACCTGTGAACATCTCTCTTCTCTATCTGTGAAATACGAGTAGATGAGATTGATAAATATAAAGTGCAGTTTTAACAGTATTGTTGGATAAAAAGCTGACCACAGAAATCTAGATGTTACACAGATACAGTTCCTGAACAGTGTTGGCTTTGATATAAATGTTTGACATGAATAGTGACTTGTCAATGAGGTACAAATTCATCTTTCAGTGGTCAAGTTGTCGCGGTATACATATATATCAGGGCTTCTGCTTACGCAAAAAATTGCGTACAGTACACATTAAAAGTTCGGAGGACCCCTTCAATTTTCGTCAATGGGGTCCCCTCCAAAGCTGGGCGAAGAACAGGGACCCCTTAAAAATCTGAAGAAGGGGTCCCTGGGACCCCAAAGAATTTAACCTTAGCAGAAGCCCTGTATATATATATTAATAGTAAAGTTGTTATGCTGTGTGGATTCATTTTTTAGAGGTGGGTAAATTGTACTGGTTAATTTGATTCTTGAATGATCTGTCCAATGATCACAATGATCAGAACTTCTTTTCTTGCTACCAAATGGTAGGTAGATAGGGGTGGGTCAGGACGTGTGCTAGACTAATCTGTGTCCTAGGAGAAAGAAAAATACTGTGCCTCACTTTACCATCCCTCTCCCAGTTCCCTACCCACCAAAATGTCAAGCAGTTATAACACATTCAGCAAATAATCTGCTTTCTGGTAATCAAATCAAAGCTTAAAGTATCACATTTTACACCTTTTTACTGTGTGAAGAGAGTTATTAGTTTTTTATGATTAGTGAAGCTGCCAACTCATGTTTATTGGATATAGTGGCCAGCCCAACCAATTTTTCTTGCAGCATTGTTGATGTCAAATAAGTTTTAATTTTACTTTGAGAAAATTGGTTCTCCGTTGGCTACAGAAACTGACAGTAAAATTCTGAAGGTTGCTGCACGGATGTGATACAGTGTCCAATAATTTATAATGAACAACGAAAACTTGAACTTCTATAAGAGCTTTGTTGAACATAGCCGAATGCAACACCTGACAAAGAGTTTATTTTTATTTGTCACTAAAACTGTCATAATTCTTATCTACTTTAGTCACTGGTATCTATTTGTTGCTGTCATTTTGTCATTGTTATCAGTCCTTGGCTATCATGGTTAGTTTCATCACTGGTCACCCTGTTGCTGTCATCACTAGCTTTGTCCTCATTTGGCCCAGCACAGCGGTTCTCAACCTGTGGGGCGTGCCCCCTGGGAGGGGGGGCGCGACGTACTTACAAGGGGGGCGCGAAGGTAGTCACTTTTTTAAAGTTTCTTATACCAGTATTAGTGAAATTAGCTTACATTGCTGGCTAAGGGGGACACGCGGACATACCTTTGTTCATCAGGGGGACGTCACAAGTAAAAGGTTGAGAACCGCTGGCCCAGCATGTTTTGTCACTGTGCTGTCATTAGTTTGATCAGTGGTCAGCCAGTTGCTTTCGTTACTCTGATAACAAGTTTGTCCTCAGTTATCCTGGCCTGTTCTGACATTAACCAAAAAGCTTTGTGGTCAGTTGGCTCAGTCTATTTTGTCACCGTGCTGTCATTAGTCTAATAACAAGCTTTGTCCTCAGTTAGCTGAGCGAGCAGAAGAGGAAAGGAGGAGGGAAGAGGAGGCGAGTGCTGCTCTGATACAGGAACTTGTCACTGCTGACGAACACATTCAAGAGAATCGATCTATGCTGGAGGAAATTGCAAGACAAGATGAAAAGTTGGCCAAAGAGCTGGCAGAACGTGTAGATATTGTAAGCAAATTTCTTTTTTCGAACATAACTAGGAACTTGTTATAAAATATATCTGCATTATGCCGTTATCTTTGATTTTAGACAAGGTTTACTCTAGCATTTATTTTGTTTTGAATCTGTGAATCTTTGTTAGGATTTTTTTATATGGTAGTACATACAACAAACCACCACCAGTTAGTGCCCACCACCAGTTGGTGCAACTTACCTTGTAGTGGTGTGGTGGCATGCACACCTTGTCAATTCACAGAGCTATGTCGGTGTGAGCCTTGATCTCCTGGCAGGTCTAACCAAGCCTATGAGGTCTGTCAGGGGAGAGGCCAGACTAAAATGTTGCACCCTGGCCCTCCAGGTTGGGGGGTTGGGGGTTTTGCTTTGGGCTAACAATCCACTCATGTAAAAACAAAAGCTGTTACTGAAACCGCAACAGTACCACAACAAAGGAGCAGCAAGGAATAAACTACTAAATTAGCATACAATAAGTTATCTTACACATGAGGAGAATTTTATGGCAGATAGAGCTCGCTAATGACACTGATATCAAGATTTATTTAAAGGGATTGTAAAGGCAAAATAAAACTGCTAATGTTTGAAAGTTGGAGAAATATAAATTTATCAGCATGTAGAAAAAAAGATTGTGAAGTCTGAAGGAATAGTTTTAAACTCGTAAAATTTGTAGCTTATACTTTTAAACCTTTATTTTTGGTGATAAGACATGCCACCATTACATGCATTGATTACTTTTATGTGACCAAAAAAAAAAGTAAGAGCACTTTGATTTCACTACAGTTTTGTAGCTTTGGATTTTGTACATGGTTCCTGCAGCCATTGCCGATTTACTGCAAGAGGTGTGACAATTAACATTTTTCAAGAATGATAATGTATAAAATAGCAGAAACATGAAAGTACACAGACAGCTTTTTATTTTGCAAAAGGTTGTATTGGTTTTCACGCATATGTTGATAAAATTGGAGAGTTTATAATGCTTATTTTCTAGTGTTGCCTGGTGTTTAATATTTTAGCTGTGTTTTAGAAGTTATAAGACTAAAGAATTTGTAGTGCTTATTTTTCTTCTGGTGCCCTTATGTTGGCATTATCTTGGATGTAACATTACCTCACATCAATTCTGTCTGAAAGTACATCTTCAAAGAGTCAGTCACATCCAATCAGTTTCAGCCACCAAAATATCTCACATTTGTTTTTATGTCGTCCTGGCTGGATTACAGTAACTGTCTTCTTGTCAGCCTCCTTGACTGCTTTCTAGACAAACTTCAAAGGGAACAATTAGCAATTGGACAATTTCCATAGGTAAAAAGCAGATAATGCTACACTACACCCCTTCTCCACAAGCTTTGCTTGCTGCCAATTCGAGCTCACATTACAAGATTGCCACATTTCACTACCATTGTCTGCACGGTCTTGTCCCTGCATACCTGTCAGAGCTTTTGACACCTTTTACCACCAGAGTCTTTTTGGTCTGCTTGTGTTGTGCTCCTCAATGTGCCATGCACCAGTCTGGAGAAATTCAGCAGGCACTCCTTCTCCTTCCCCACTGTTTAAATTGTGTCTGTATTTGAAACTTTGATGTCTAGCTTCAAAATTTCTTTCAGAAATGTAAATGAACTAACTATTCTGCTTACTCCCCAGTTCATCTTCATCCTTGTGCTTCATTAGTATTTACCATGGCATCATCCATTTGCTAATGCTTCTTTGTAGGGTTGCAATATTTTGTGCATAGTGCATTGAGCTCGCCTCCACAAGAAGAAAATGTGCGCTACAGATTCAATTATAATTTACATGTTGAATTTTTTTTTTTTTCAGACAGATGCAGAGAATCCAGTCCATTCAACATGTAAAAAGTCCAAGGGAGGTTCTTTGAATGAAAATCCCTCCCACCTACCTAATGGGAATTTTAAAGAGAAAGGGAAGCAGCTTGCAAACAAGCAAGGCAGAACATTGAAAACATTTTTTCGACCATTGGCATCTGTTGTGAACCCACATTCTTTCAAGGATGCTGATTCCAAATTGTCAGTTAATGAATTGCCACAGAAAAATAGCCAAGAGAGCCATCAGACTTTTCGACAGAGATCACCCAGTCCAACATTTGTTAAGACTGCTGATGACACTGTGCTGGAGTCTGAACATGCGTGCAAAGCCATTTGTCAAGGAGGAGATTGTGAGGAAACAGCTCAACACCAAATCCAAAAATATGAGGCTATGCCTGTTGATCCAAAGGCTTCTGATACAGCAGGAATAAAGTTGATGCAGAATTTGGATAGCAACACCGATGAAAAATTCAGGCAGCAGACTGCAAGAGGTTCCCTTTTGACATCTGACCAGGGACTGACATGTCTGGATTATGTCACACCACATCCAAAACCAGCCACACACTCATTAACACAGCAATCAGCCGGAGTCACACTGAACCCCTTGGATCCCATTACTAGTACATCTCCCTCAGTCACCCAACACAGTCCACCATCAAGAAAAGTGACTGCAGGAGAAGAACCAGTCCCTGCTGATAAAACAAGTAACATGTGTTCCACCTGCAGTGGTGACGACAGCTGTGAGAATTCTGAGTTGAGAGAAAATGGCAAGTGTACGCAGGAGTCAGGTGCAGGTCATGCACTCTTACCTACCGAGTTTCACACTGGACAAGACAAGACTACTGACCAGCAGATGATCCTTAAAAAGAAAGTGGCACAGTCATCTCCTCCTGCCACGAAGGTAGTGCTTCAGGAAAAACTGACACCTGGGCTTTGTAGTATTGCTACAGAGAGACATGAGGCTTGGTCATGGCAGGCATTAAATCAAGAATTGCCAACTGCCAGCAAAAGTAAGCACAAGATAGAAAAGGATTTGTCACCTTCAACATCACCTGCACCAAACAAAAATGGCCAGTTGCTTGGGAAGGATTTGTCATCTATACCTCCTATTGTGCCAGGTCATACTTCTCCCATGTCAAGACTGGATTTGAATTCGACCACAGTGCCTGAATGGTCAGGAGGATTTAATGCTGATATGGTTACCAGTAATAAGGCAGTACCTTCTGTGGTACCTTCTATCCTTGACACTGTTGAAAATGTGACTGTCTTTAAAACAAATTCTCATTTAGCTGGTTCCACTGATGAGACTTCTGCCAATAAATCCATAGAAACACCCAGAAAAGTTTGCCTAGATACAGCAACACATGGCATGAGCTTGGAAGAAATTAGAGAAAATAAAGAAATATGCAACCCTGCACTTTCAGATAAAGAGAAAAATGTCCTTGCAAAAAGTAGTTCTACCATTTGCAGAAGAAATGCCACCAAAACAAGATCATCTTCAGCAACTGTTGAAAGGAGTGACTTTCAGAACTTTAGCCCACAGCGCTCCATCAAAGATTGGTTATCTCCATCCTCAGGGAACATGCAAAGCACTTCCATAGATCCTGATTTTGGTGTTGACGCTATTGTGGTGCTTTCTTCCTCATCAGAATCCACAGTGCTAAATCCTTGTGCAGAAACTTTTAAAACTAAAACATCTGTTCATCTGGCTAAATCAAAAAAAAGATCAGCGGAGACTTTGCTTTTGTCTAGAAATTCAAAGGGAGCAAAATCCAAGCTTAAAACAGTTTTCAAGAATCCTACTAAAAAGGTATCACAAACATCTTGCAAAAGAAAGGTTCCAAAGGATCAGGATAGTAACTGCTCAGACTTATCAGGAGTGTCTCCATCTAAGAGCAGAAAAGATAGCAGTGACAGCAGCAATGAAGACGATGAAGTGGGGTTGAGCCAAGAAGAGAGAGATTATCGTTTTGCTTTACAGCTTCAGAAACAGTTTCGTCTTGCAGACAAACTCCATCTCCAGGTTTTACGTTTCAAGGGCTCAAATGATGCATACAGTCTGCGAAAAGGAAATCAACACAAGTGAACTTTATATGGCTGAAATGTTTTAATATTTCTATGTTCGACATACTAGATTTTGTGAGTTTTAGTTTGGATTTCTTCAGAGAGGCTAGAAAGCCTTTTTTAGATATGGTTTTACATCCATAAACTTATTTAATTCGAAAGATATTTCTACAAGATTCTAATGTTTTCATATATATTTTTATTTAAATAGTTTTATTTACATTTTGCACAAACTGCAAAAGTATAACCACTTTGTGCCTTTTACTTCTGTTCCTCATAAGTCAAAATCATAGCGATGCATGTGTTGCATTTGTTCTTGTTAGCCAGTTATTCTTTGTGATTGCTTATCTATGGTGATAAGAAACTACAATAAATAATTCCGTTGAACAATGTATATGAAAACTGACATGCTATTAAAAACTATCCCATAGTTTTCAGTTGAATGATATTAAAAAGCCTTTGCAATACTCGCAGTTATTGTTATTTAGTACCTTTCTGCATTTTCTGTATTTGTTTTTATTCATCATTAGGACTGTTGTTTACTCTTTCATGTGTTATTCATTAGTTTTCCTGTTCCTCGCATGCTGTTCATATCTCATTCTTATTCTTAGGTGCTAAGAGTGTGAGTATGCGCTAAATTCCCCCTTTTCTGCAGTAAAAGTGTTTAAAAGTTCACATGACAAGTCCGCTTATAAAGATTTCACCATCAAAAACACAATATATATAATATAATCTTTTATTGTTGCCACTCCTCTTAAATTAGATTCAGTGTGCCAGCCCATGTCGAGTGCATAATAAAAGAGAGGAAAAAAACTTGACAGAAAAATGCATTACTTAATTTTTACAAAATTTCAAAAATTAAAAGTCAGACACACCTCACAAGTTTTACATGACAATTATACATATTTTATCAGTTAGGTCAGGAATTAAATACAGTGCTGAAGAAAACAGGTATTTCTCCCGTCAAAGTTAAGGACAAGCATATCAGGCAACAAAAATCACTTTTTTTTTTCTCTTGATCTTTAAAATGAAGCCCCTCATTTATGCCATTATATTAAAATGGGCAGTCATGAAATGCACACATTTGTCCATACTTTCCATTCTCTTTCAACAAAATTAAAAATAATAGACAGTCATGTTTTCTTCTATGTTATTTATTTGTTGTTTTAGCTCTTTCTCTCTTGTAATCTGCTTCTTCTTTTTGGCAGATGCATAAGCTATACTGGCTCCCCTAATCTGTAAAAGTAACATTTCAAAAAAAAGTTGATCACTTATTTGGAGGTGAAGATCAGAAGGAGAAATGGAGTCAAGTGATTCACGACAATATGGTAAAGCTGTATATTGTTCTCTAGTCTCGCTAATAACCTTCTTGGCTAATTGTATGTACTCCTCATCTTTAAGAAGGGATTTATTAAACTTCCAGAATGTCTTGCATTTTCCATGATTTTTTCCTAGCTGAAGTGATATCATTATAGGGGAATGGTCAGATCTATAAGATGGTTCTATTTTTGCTGAAGTAACTTCCCCGGCTAATGTTTCTGATATCAGAAAGAAGTCTAACCTAGCCTGTTGTAGTGGGTGTCTCTTCCGCCAAGTGAAACCTTTAGTCTCAGAATGCATCTCTCTCCAAATATCAACTAGATTAAACTCTTCAATAATGCTTTTTACTATTTTCCTCGAATTGGGATTATTTATTCTTTTATAGTTGTAATAATCAAGAGTTGGGTTTAACACCAGGTTCCAATCACCAGTCATGATGACATAGACTTTTTCTCGATTATGCAGCTTTTCTTTAAGTTCACTGTAATAAGCTGGACTATCAGTATTTGGGCCATGAAGGTTAACTAGCAGATAATCAGAGTCATCAATGCCCACTTTTAAAATCATAAAGTTTCCAGCTGGATCATTGTATAGATCTTTGTATTTGTATTCGAAGTTATTATTGATTAATATTGCCAGACCCTTAGTGTTTGAACTGTGAGAATTAAAGTAAACATCATATCCCCATTTTGCTTTGACAATATGTTCTATTTTTTTTTTAGTAAAATGAGTTTCTTGAATACAGTATACGTTGTATTTTTTTTCTTTAAGGAAATGGAGAATATCATCTCTTTTTTTCGGGTCTCCCAAGCCTCGACAATTCATAGAACATATAGTTAACTTATCCATTATTTTTAATTAGGAAAAAAAAAAAACCAAACAAACTAGACTGCCCAAAGAGTCATAATTAGACTGTTTCCTCTTCCGAAAGTAAAAGGTAACAAAGTACAGAGCAACAACATGTAACAACAAACAAAAAGGCTGGCACGGTGGCGCAGCAAGGCCACAGCATTTTGCCATGAGCGGTATTCACAGATGTATTGATGTCGATGATGCATATTGTTATAGAAAGGGATGACATAAAGGTCCCGCTGTGCATCTATGTTTACGTCGGTGAGCTTTTTGCTGTGCATAAGCTCTACCTTTATTTACGGCTGCATACTTTATCTTGATGCGAGTACATGGGAGGGGGGAAAGAAAGCACACTCAATTCTAAGTAGTAAAAATTCATGAAGTTTAGAATTTAAATGCTCTAATAACTGTCTCTTACTTTTTTATTTAATAGAGAGAATTTCAAAGGATGGGTTATTTTTAAAAAAAAAAAAAAAGGTAACCCATCCTTGGCTCTGCGTATTCCTACTAGCTTCTTCACTCCCCTTATTAAGGTCTCAAAGAGTACAGAACATATATATATATGAAAGTTACTTACCAGTACACATTGGTTTTGAGGGGAAATCAAATATATCCATGAATTATCAGTTTCTACATACCGAATATCTACTGATTTTTGTCATTAGTGTTTCACAATTACACAAGTGGATTATCCAATGTTCTGCTTGTGTTTTCCATATCAATGTTGCTCACATCACTTGCGGAAGGCTGCTGTTCCTTGTTAGTGTCATGCTGATGGAGGACCATATCTGTCTCTAACACAGGTTTCGGCGCATGTATCCAGGTAGTTGAAGGCGTCGAATAGGTGGTAGGGGAGAAGTGGGAACGTGACGGTGAGGCCCCATGACGGTCGTCCCCCATCTGTCCTGACCTCTGATGGTGTTGTCTTTGGTCTTGCTGCCGTTGTTGCTCCCCCTGACGATATCGCTGTTGTCTATTTGGTTCCCTGCTTTGTCGCTGTTGCTCTCTTGTAACCCCCAGCAGTTTCTTCTCTATAGGGTTTGTGTCACCGTTTTTGATTTCCATTATTGATAGGTCTATCAGTTTAACGAATAAACGACCTCCTGCCGCTGACCAGGCATCTAACACTCCATCGTGTTGCCGCAGACGATTTAGTCTTTGTAAATTTAATTTAGTCAGGTCTTCTGTGATGACAACATTTGAGCCCTTAAGTCTGTTTCTTGTTTTGATAACCTGATCTCTGTCCTTGCGCGACACGAATTTTATGATCACTGGTCGAGGTTCGTTTGTCATCACTCTCCCCACTCGATGAAGTGTCGAAATTTTGGCACTATCAATATCTGTCAAACCAAGCACATGCTGAATCATATGCAGTATATTTTTTTCACATTCTGCAGGTATTTCTTCTTTCCTGTCTCCCTGTATCCCTAACACACGTATGGATTCACGTCGTGAGTACTGTTCCAGCACGTTGATTTGTTCCTTCTGTTCTGCACATTGTACTCTCAAACTTTGTGATTCTTCCTCCAAGCTTTTTACTTGTTTTTGCGTTTGTTCTAAGATTTTTTTTAGATGATCGTTTTCAGTTCTTAACTCAAACAAAGTGCTTGTAAGAATTTCTATTTTTTTATCAATTTGCTCAGCAAGTGAACATCTGCTGTTTTCTATCAGTTGTTTCATCGAATCGGTCGTTTTCTGTAAGGCCTCGAGTCTTTCTACAATAGCAGCATTGTCGCCTTGTTTGACAAGAAAGGCCTGTGTAAGTAACGTTTGTTGCCTGTCTCTAGACTGGGATGGCCTACCTTTTACTATCCGATCTCTCACGCTGATGTCTTGATGAAAAAAAAAGGCCTTGTGGTGCTAATGATTGTCATCACTATCTGATTCACCTACCTTTCTTTTATACCCAGAGTCCTCCCAGTCCTGTATGTCATTGCTAGTGAACAATGCAACAGCATGAACATTAAACTTCAGACTGCTTGACATTCAAAGACCACCTGGAAAATGGTTGGGAAACCAGATCAATCAACGTATGTTTCAATTATTTTAACACATAAAAGACATGCATATGTGTGCACATATATGCATCACATATCCCTCCCCCTTTTCCTTAATCTCATGCACCTCTCAAATAAGATCGAGGCCCGGAAAGTTCTACACCAGATTTGTGCATCTCAAAGTGCCTAACAGTTTTCTTTAGTGATCCAACCTGATAGTTGGGATCCAGCATGCCCTGCTGGAAGAGGGTGAGCACAACTTGCAAAGTGAGGGAACAGATGGATATGGAAGACATGCTGCTCATAGCAGAGCCCAATATAAAACTTGCCAACATCTCATTGAGATGTAGGGAGAGGCATGGTCAAGGCTTCATCTAATGGGAAAGAAAGGATCACATATTAATTAAGGGTGCAGTAAAATCGTGAGCATCCACTTGAAAACCTCAGGATTCAGATTCATGCCACACAAATCAACAATTATGTGCAATGCTGTAAAAGATTAAAGATATATATATATAAATTTACTGTATACAGGGCATGGTCCTCTGTCTCAAAAAATCATTCTTACTATGCAGAACTTTACAGGTATTCTATTTCTTTCTTGGCATCAGCAAAGCAAGAAGAAATCGCCCACTAGCACCAAAATATTACTGAAGGCAAGTTCACAGAAAGAACCTTCACCCTGCTCCTTAGAATGATTCCATATGCAAAGGTTCAACAACATCCACTCCTTCAGTCACAAAGCTGCTATCAGTGTTGCAGTTCATTTGCTTGTAAGTGCATAAGAACCACAAGAAGTTTTGATGTAGTTTAATTTGAGTGCATATAGAGCACAAAAGGATTTGGTGAAAAAAGTGCATGTAGATAATGATGAGTATCTGTGGGCATTTACCCTTGACAGCAGCACTGCCTGCATTGGCAAGATGATGGCTGAGCCACTAAGAACTTGGGCTCCAACTGAGCTCTTTGTAACCACCAACTTTCATGGTTTTTTTTTCTTTTTGTGGATATTGCCTTCCCATCATCATCAGATGACTTCACATAAATCTATAACAAGACAGAGACAGGTGCATCTGAAAGATATGTATGCAACACAGAGGAAAAAGGGTGACAAAAAATGTTGAGCCGAGATTCAAACCCACAGCACTCAAATATGTGGTGACAGGTCCATTAGCCACTATGCCACAAACTGTTAACTGATGGACATGAAGATGTGTTGTTCATGCAGTGGTGCCATTCAACGCCTATCTCGAGAAAATCATGTGAGATATGTGTTTGGTGCCTTGTGTTCCTGTGTAATGAGACCCGACCTCTCAGGTAGAATCAATGTCTTCTCATGGTCTGCACATGCATAGGGAATTTTAACTATGCCTGCACCCCTTAGGTAGACACCGAGTCTTCTGGTACAGCAAGAGCTGATATCTCAAGCAGAATTGTCTCCTACAATTATAGGAAGTCCCAATGTCTCAGGTAGAACCAAGGTCTCTTTTATGGTCTGTCCTGAGTCTTGTGGTATTGATGAATGGGTGTCTTCTACGGAGCATGTCTCAATGGATTAGCAGACATTTTCATGGTTTTATTTGTCGCAACCAACGCATAATAAAGCATGAGTTGTATGTGTTTTGATTTGTAAACAGAAGTCTGGCTGTTGTCTTATATTCCTCACTCACTGTGTTCAAGAAAGAACTGTAAACCATTACCGCACCTGGTTGGAAGCAATGTAAGTTACTCAACGTAACCTAGTGGTTACCTACGTGTAAAATCTGCACAAATTTTCCTCTTGGCATTCCCGAAACGGTGGCATCCTTATGATTCAAAGACTGCAAGCATCTGCAGACCATTGATTGTAGAAAACTACTCCTTCAAAAGAAACGTTCAATATGGAGATTTGAAGTTCTCTTTTCATGTCAAGTATCCTTTTCATTTCTGCAATGCTGCATGTCTGTCTCTCAGCAGGAACTACTGGCAGTGGTTTTGCCTGCCTTCGCTTTGGCCCAAACATCGTGGAAAACACGTCATTATTGTGCACTGGCGCAGATTTTTGTATCTTTCTTGTCTTCTGCCTCTTACTATCTGAAACAGTCTCTCCATTATTAACATTAGTAAGGGTACCCTCCTTTTGTTTCAATACCATAAGCAGTACATCTAGCCCACTTTTCTCCTGAGTTGTGGTGGCATAAGGCAGTGTTCCTTGTTCTTCAATTCTCTTCAGCTTATCTGAAACAAAAACAGTATCATTATTGGAACCATTAAGAATCCTTTTGTCTTTCTTACTACCCCTGGGGGTACATTGTGTTACCCTCTTTTCAGTCCTCTTGGCCTTAAAATAAAACCACCAAATAAAAAATGCTAATCAAGAAACAAGGGAAAATGAATGACATGCAGGGAAAGTAGTGTTAAAAATACCCTTATTAAAATAGGTTGGATGTTGGAACTCTATGCCATGTCAGCAGTATGATGATGATGATGTCGATTTGTAATGCGCAGGTATCCATTCCGAAGAATGCTCATTGCGCAGAAAAAAGAACAAATGAAGAACAAATAAAGTGAACAAATATATAAAACACCAGGAAAAGTAAAAAAAAAAAAATAGACAAAAGTGTTTCAGTAAAGGCTACATCAGGGTAAGATGGTGAAAAACGGAGACTGCCAGTGTATCAAGTGCACAACCAGCTAATATAAGAGTGCAATGCTTTACCTGTAAGCCAAAAAGCTGATAATGAGAGAGGACAGATAGGAGACGTACAAGTTACACTCGAAAGCATGCTACTTCCGTAGTCAGCCATGTTGAAACCATCTAACAGTAAATTTACTGCGAGCTGTCTTTTTACCTTGCGGTGTGCTACCTGAAGCAAAAATTAGTAGTTGCAGACAAAGAAGATCTTTTATGTGTATAAAGAATTTATGTATATACATGCACATTTTTAAGACTAAGAATTATTTTAGTTTAGAAAAGTGCTATGGACTAGGTTTTGTGCGCGAGTACGTTTAGGTGGCAGTCACAACACAGCACAAGGCACTATAGTAAACAGTAAATATAGCAATTATATATTAACAGTGCTTTTTTAACATTAGTTCAAATCCATCACTAGAAACCACACATATATATTGAATTATACCATTTTAAATGCATCTTTATTGGTTTATTAATGAAAGAGCTGGAAATTATCTAAATTCTTTGGAAATTTCGAAAGAAAGAATTAAAGTTGATCTGTTGTTGTAGATAGAAACCACTATAAGACGTCTAAGTATTAGTGACAGTAAACTCACACTTTTCATTTTCCCCTTTCATTCAGCAGACATACCAAGGAGCGGTTTGGATGTAAAATATCAAGTGTCAACGTTTAAAACTTAAAAAAATAAATAAACAATGTTGACAAATCAACAATATTCTCAGGTTGGTGGTTCATAAGATGTTAAAATACCAGACTGGCACAGGGGTATCTGTATATATAACATTGATCTGTAGTTTTCATACAAAGGTTTGAGAGATTTTGCTATTTTAAATGTGCTTTATTTTATGGAAACAAAAGAGTAGAGAGATTTAGAGTTAAATATTGAGGAACTGTGGTTGTTGTGCTTGATTTTGTTTTGAAGACAAATAAGAATAAAAGAAGTGGCCAATAAAAATTTAAGCCAAAGAAAAAATTTCTTAGAAAGAAAAGTTATTTTCTGATTTGATCATGGTATGACCATGGTAGTAGTTCTTTTACTGACCATGAATTTAGGGCTTGGACATTCTCTAGAATGTGTACTTTTTTTGGCAGGACGAGTCCCAGACAGATCCTGATGGTACGTCACTGCACACTGAGGAGAAACGTTTGACACCAGCAGTTCTGGACTATAGGGAGAGGGCAGGAAAAGAGTCCACCTTGATGGGCAGTAGGTAAGGAAACTCAAGAGTGCACCGTCAGCTGTTAGCTGGCAAGTTTAATTAATATATTAATAAACTATGTAAATGCTGAAGTAATTTTAAAGAAGAAAAGTTTTTTCTTTTAAATAATAAACTTATTGGTGAGTTAGATTTTGAGATCATATAAGAAGTGCTTATTTAATTGTTAGCTAGGAATAACTTAAACATAACTTTTTTATTCTTAGCGTCAGTCATCTCTCTGTTCTTTCATGTTCCTGGCAATCGCCATTGTGCATGTATGTTTGCCTGACTGTGATGCCTTCTCTGTCATACAACATCACTACCTCTTGCCCTTTACATCTTGTGAGGTGAACTGTGCTCGCCTCTGTGTGGGGAAATGTGCTATATAAATCCTTTTCTTATTCATTAGATCATCATAACTTTTTATGATATGTTTAGAAAGTGAGCCAAAGTCTTGTGAATGTTTTATGTCACATGAGTCTGAGTCAGTTTATTCCAGTTTTAAAGGACTTTGATTGTGATTATTTTGCAGCTATGCAGGAGACCTTGTTGCAGTCGTTAAAGAAGAATTTTCACAGAAGCATGAGAACTACCTGAGGGGCTGCAAATGGTATGGTATAGTATTATGTAGTGTTTGTGATGGACGTCATTTTAAATCACAGTATATGGCAACAGCTTCTTTATCAATATTAAAAAAGAAATTATTTCACATACTTTACCATATTTGCTTTATTTACATGAGTGGTACCTTCGAACAATAGCCAAAAGTAGAGCAGGTTATTTATCTTTCCACTGCTTCACTATCTCCACATAATCCACTCTAGCCTTTAGTAAGTGCATCCCCGAACCTGAACTAACCATGTAAATTTTCTTATATGTAACTCACATAGAGAATATTAGCTGTGCATCGATTCCAGCCTAAACAATGTTGAGCATGTGAAGTACACATCTTTCTTTTAAAACATTAATAAGAAAGCAGAGAATTGGATTTTATGCAGATATCAGATCAGTAAATAGTATTTCATCTTTAAATAATGGTATCAGCATTACACTCAGGGCCTTTCTTAGGGGCAGGCAGACGAGGCATCTGCCTAGGGCCCTGCGCTTTTGGTAGTCGTCAGGGGCCATGCACTTTTGATTAAAACCGAGTCGTCGAGGCCTCCACACATGTGCTATGCCTCATACCCTATGGGGGCTTAGAATGGGCCTGATTACACTTACCCTTGTTTGTTTTCAGGTCTCCAGATGGAAACTTCATTCTGACAAATAGCAATGACAACATTCTGCGAGTGTTTCAAATGGCAGATGACAGTGAATTGGTAAGTTCAAGAAGGCATCATTTGTCTGTGTTTTCACTTACTTTTTAGAGAAGATAGCATAATTGAAATGTTTACAAAAGGTCATAAGGAAACATGATGAAATCCAGATAAAATCTGTTGTTAACAACAGGAAAGAGAAATTATAACAATAGATGTTCCCTGAGAAAGGAATAGAGTGAGAGAGTGTAATATATGTGTGTGTGCATGCACATACAGATATATGCTGACGTGTGTGCACAAATATATCATTGATGTAAAGACATTCACCTAAGACTTATACCCAGAAAATGAATAATTTTTTTAATTATTTTTTACTGCTGTCTGCTTGCAAACTGCTGTTGGAAATCAGAGTTGCCTTGCAAGTATTCAGGAAAGAGAGCTGATATATGACTTCTGCTGGTACTCACAGATGCAACCCTCTGACCTCAGTACCTACCTGTGAGTGACTTCACCATCAGTCCTACATTGTTTACACCAGTCCTACATTGTATACACCAGTCCTACATTTTATGTACCAGTCCTACATTGTATACACCAGTCTTGTATTTTATACACTACTCCTGCATTTTATACACCAGCCCTACATTTTATATACTAGTCCTTATTTTATACACCATTCGTACCTTTTGTTTCAAGAAAGATAGATTTTTTGGGTGGTGTTGGGGTGGGGGGATGTGGAATGGATGAGAGAATTGGTGTCACTGTTAACATTTGTTTGTGGGTTAGAACATAAGTTGTTGCTAACATTGTCTGTGAGTTAGATTTACAGATCCTAAGTTGTTAACATTGTTTGCAAATTAGACTTTACAGATTATAAGCTGGTGCATTTCCATTCCAGAAATTAGATGAGGATACATGACCTTTTTTTTGGGGGTGGGTGGGGGAGAGTGGGTGGAATTAGGATTAAATGACATGTCATAAAATGATTATTTTTGGCAGTGTTGCTGCAACTTGCCGGGACTTCCCTATACATCTTATCAGCTCAGTGACGGGAAGTATAGTAAGCAGCTACCGTGGCTATAATCATGCTGTAAGTTGCTTTACTTAGGTTTCTTCTTTAAAGCTAGTAGGACATAATCAGTGTTTATTGTGCTGTGTGTATCTGCATGCATTCACTTGTGTGCTTCAATTTGCATGTGCTTTGGGAATGGTTTTAATTCTACTATAATTTTTGTTTGTAGTTATTTTTATTTTTATGAAAAAAGTGTAGGAATAATGATGGTTTGCTGGTAGTATAACTTGCAAGTACATTTAAAAACTATTTGCTATAGGTACATTTTGCTCCTGATTCCATTTTTTTTCATTAGATGGTTTTCAGTTCTGCACTTTATTATCATTCTCCTATTATAATTCTCAAGGTACTATAACTAAGCCCCAAGAGTGACCTTTGAATAAAGACAAACCCTAACTGACTCCTTTTCTGTAACTCCATTTTTCAAGGATGAAGTAGTTGCTGCACACAGTGTTGCTTTCACAGCAGATGGTAGGCACCTCCTTGCTGGTTACAATAAAACAATCCGCATTTTCAACACAGAACGACCTGGGCGAGAATGTGTTGTGAAGAGTACCGTCTGTAAGTGTCTTTGTACATTTTGGTTTAGTTATGAATGCATGGGTGTGTGTCTTTTGACTAAAAATTTGCAAAATTCTATGTGCATTCTGTTTGCAATTCTACTGGGAATTAGGGATGAAATGCCATGGCTGATTTTTCATGGTTGCCTGTGACAAATATCCTTCTCTTAACTATCTGCTGTAATACCTAGGCGTCTTCCATGCCATTTTTACCTTTTTTACATTTTGTTCTTATCTAAAAGTACTGTTAGATCTTAGGTTTTTAACAACCAGTTCCAAGTTTCACATTGTGAAATACAGCCCTGAATGGGATATTCAGGTATTGATCATAATAAAGAATAGTTTAGAGGTAAACTGCAGATTTTCTTTCTCTTGAAAGAGTAAACTAGTAGCCTCAAACTGTGAGTGCTGGAGTCTCTGAGTAGTTCTTCACCTGCACATGCATCATCTTTCTCCCCCATAGAGGGTAAATAGTACAAACACCTTCCATACCGCACATACATCCTCTTTTACCCCATACATGGTAAACTGTACAAACTTCTTTCTCTCAGACTACAGTGCATGCTGTCAGAGACACATACTCAATGCAGACAATGCACTCCCGCAAACAGTGGGTCCAACACGTGTTCTTTCGCACAACAAATCACAAAGACCTGTCCATGGTCTTCATGTTTTCTATGGTCGGGAGTTTGGATTACTGTGGGAGGTAAGAAAAAATTACTCTAAGAACATATGAGTAAAAGCTAATAAATAATAACATTCCTGGCATAATACATTCGTTACATAAGTTACTCTCACCATTAAAGTTGCAAAACCTTTGCATACAAAAGTTAATTCTCCAATTTCATATAAGTTCAAACTTTCAAATTCTATAGTCTCTCAATTGGGGAACCCCAACTGGTAATACTAATGCCCTCAGACTATTATCCATTATTAACATAATAACTAAAGATCACACCTGTGTTCAAGTGAAGAACAAATGCTCACACCTAAGTTCAAGTGAAGTCCATGTCTGACCACACACACATATACATCCCCTTGAATTCTATTCCTTGTTTGTACCTTCACTACTATCCACTCGATGAACAATAACTGTTGCTGGCCTACATATGTGCACGTATGGATGCTTGAGTGCCTATGTGTTTATCTGTTATGTGCATATGTCTGTTTAAACAACATTGTGTGTTATAAAGATTACCATAGAATGATAGCCTGAAGACCCATGCAGTCTTTGAGATGTTTTTTCCTGTAATGACAAAATGCTAATAGCAGTAATTTTGTATTTGCAGTTAAAGACCAATATTCTGGACAGACAGAGGGTCAGCCAGGCATCATCTCCTGCTTTGCTCCTCACCCAGTTCATCCACAACTCTTTGCTGCTGGTTCCTTTCGGGGAGACGGTTAGTTGTTCACATTATTAATCTACATAAAAGGTGGAGAACAGATAATTTTCTTTAAAAAGGTGCGTACCAATACTGTGAAGCTGTATTTGTAATGACCCATTGAGTCCGAAGTAGGGAAATTTTCACTGAAATTTTAGATTCATCGCTGTAAGTATTCATGTAAAACTGTCATCCTCATGCTTTTTGTTCCAATTATGGTAGCTTTGTTGATGAAGGATCAATAAAGCTCTGTCATTGTTTGTCCTGATTTTTCTGTTATTTGAAACCTTAATTGATCGATTGCATTGATTTTGCAGCAACAGATTTAGATATAAAATTGAGCAGTATTTGCATAAACATTAATATGCTAGAGACAATGTTTACGAAAACTTTTCTTTGTATACTCAGGATGTTTAAAGGAAAGTCTGTCTAACAAACCATCTACTCTGGACACTTAAAAGCCATTCATTAGCAATAGCTAATGGGCTAGTATCTCTCCTCATAACTGGTCTGATACAGCTGAAATAGGCTTAAACAGTACATCAGAGATAAAACTACAAAAGATGGCATTCATACAAGACAGATTTCCCTCTGTCTTTGTATCTATGTAGTGACATGTACATTTAAGAAGGTTTAGAGCATATCAGAGTTAAAGATACAAAATAATTCTCATTCGTACAAAAAAGATCTCCCTCTCTTATATATATATTGTTATATGTACATATTTGCATATTTTTATGTATGTGTGCATGCTGCATTGTTTACATTAAATATGCTTCTGTAACTCATGTTCTTTTTCATGTTATTCTAGTGGCAATCTACTCCACCCCTTCAGGAGAATTGAATACACTGTTTCAAGGCCAAGTAGGGGGCGTCACCAAGTCCTGTTTTCCACTGATGGTCTTTATCTTTTTTCTGGAGGACGTAAGGTGATTTGTTCCGATATTTTGTGTGTGTGTGAAGGGGTGGGTAGATGAGTGTGTGTGTGTGCACCTGCATGTTCGCGAATGTATGCCCAGTGCTCTTGTGTTATATGAAATGTGCTTCATCCAAGGTCCCAAATCAGTTCTTGTAAATCACTGAAATAATGAAGATGAAAAAAAAAGAAATGCTAATGAATGCTTCCAGAGAAACCCCAACAATGTACGCACATTTACAAATAATGAAAAAGTCAGCCAAAGTCTGTGAAGTCAGTTTCATATGTCTGTAATCTCTCTTCTTTTTAGGATCCTGAGATTATTTGCTGGGACATAAGGAACCCAGGAAAAGAGCTGATGGTTATGTATCGCTATGTGCAGACTAATCAGCGCATGTATTTTGACATAGACTGGTTTGTATTAGGGAAATTTTTCAATTATTTGTCTGTCTTCCTAGACACATGCATGTTTGTGTCCTACTAGGAGCTGTGTCTCATCCATTCCTAGCTGTACATTTTGCCCTTTATATATCTGTCCATTTCAAGTCTGCCATTTTTGTGTGTGCGTGTGCTCATGTGCATGGCTACCTGCCTACGAATGACTGTTTTTCATTCTTGGTTGCTAGCGCATCAGCATAGCAATTTGAGCATAAGGCATTTTACAAAAGAATGATGATTACACAACTTGAGATGTAGTCAAATTGTTTTTGCAGCACTGGTAGATATCTTCTGTCTGGTAACCACAATGGTACAGTCACCATATGGGACCTGGCATCTGAAGCAAAAGAAAGTGTACACACTCCGTGGCCACACATTGACCCCATCATCAACTTTCAGGCCCATGCTGATACCACAAACGGATGCAGGTATGCTGCATTGCATTTTGGGAGGATGACCAGAAAGTATAACTCTGCTGCTACTTTAGCTGTTAATTATAACACTAACAGTTCTGTTGGGTGTAGAACAACTTTTGATGGTAAGAAATTATTGTTTGATGTGCTGGAATCCCGAGTCTTCATTTTGTTGTGAGTAGTAATTTATATGGTATCAGTACCAGGAGAAGCAAGGGTGTCAAGAACTTTTGTCTCATCCTTCATACTTGTGCACTTGTAGGCAAAACCACATGCAGTTATTCATACAAAATTATTAATGAGTCTGGTCATGTGCGTGTGTGGTGCACACATGCTCATAGATGACCTTTTTGCTATATCAAAGTGTAGATGTGAGAGCAGTATAAAGGTGTATATATGAGAGCTATATTAAGGTTTAGAGGTGAGAGCTGATAAATAAATCTGCAGTGAAAATTTTTTTTTTTCTAGCGCCCATCCCAGCTACCCACTCCTGACTACAGCATCTGGCCAGCGGCATTTCCCCCTCCATGCAATCATCAATGATGACAGCTCTGATGATGATTCAGACAAAGAGCTGGAAGAGAAAGATGTGGAGGAAAATACCTTGCGGTTGTGGAGGCTGAAGTTGCCTGGCTATGATGAAGGTGTTACAGAGTCTGGCAGCATTCAAGGAGAGACTGATGTCTATGCAGAAGACAATAGAGAAACAGTGCAGAGTGTAGAGTGTTTGACAGATTTAAGAAATGCAGGAGAAATGAGCAATTGCTCTGAGACAGATCACTATAGACAAACAGAGAACTATAGAGAAACAGAGCAGAGTGTAGAGTGTTTGACAGATTTAAGAAATGCAGGAGAAATGAGCAATTGCTCTGAGACAGATCACTATAGACAAACAGAGAACTATAGAGAAACAAAGCAGAGTGTAGAGTGTTTGACAGATTTAAGAAATGCAGGAGAAATGAGCAATTGCTCTGAGACAGAACACTATAGACAAACAGAGAACTATAGAGAAACAGAGAACACACAGAACACTCCACAGAAAGCTTAAATGGTGTTCAAGTTCCACAGAATTCTAGAGAAACAGAGAGAGGCACTGTAGGAGAAAGGGGCCCAAGTTATGGGACTATTCAGGAGATGGACATTGTCCAGGAATCAGAGGACGGTGAAAGAGACTAAGTGAGGCTGAAGGTTATTTTTGCTGAAGTGTTTTCATTCCTCAATAGAATCAGTGATTAAATGATCAATGACTGGATGTCTCTTGACTGTTTTTGAAAAGTTTGTGGAATGATTTGAAGTTTGTATGTTGTATGTGTGTGTGTGCGCATATGTGTGTATATACTCATATTTGAGAGAAAAGAGCTTTGCACTATTTTCCTGTTTTAGAGCTTTTGAGATAGTGCACTCAACTGGGATCACTGGTTTGAGGACAGTTCAGGCTATGGCTGGTGTGTTTTACTGGGGAGAAGGTTAGTAGCTTGAGGTCAGCCTAGGCCAGTAGCTGAGGACTTGCTCAGCTTGCCCAACAGTTCTCAGTGGAAAAGAGATTTATTGGATAATATGAAGTCAGTAGAGGGAGAGAACTAGGTTCTTGCCTTCTAAATGAGGAAGAGAATATGTCAACATCGCATTTCTAAATAATTACTGTTTGGCATGCTGGAATCCCAGTAGTTTTCATTTTGCTGTGACTATAAGTAATTTGTGTTGATGTCATCTAGAAAGAGAAGCAAGGGTGTCAAGAAAAAGGATTAGAATATGTCAAAATTATATTTCTAACCGAGGGTCAAAATACGTCAACAATACATTGTAATGGTGATTGCTTTTAGTATTAGGCGCTAAAATTCTGAAATTCTCTTTCACTTCATATTTGGCAGTCCCCTAAATTTTTACATAGTAACTTAAAACATATCTCTAATGCATAACCTTAGTGCTAAGTTAACCCTTTGGCTACAATTGATTTTTACCAGAGTGATCATTATCTTTTTTCGTTTTCATTTTCTTGTAGGCAAATATCTGGAAAAAGAATATCTAAACATTTTTTAAGAGTAGTGAGACGAGTCGCTGGGGATAGAGGTATGGTCACTTGCCAGTGCTGTCCTGTTCATGTCAAGCTGGATACGCTTGGTGTCGGAAGGTCGCTGGGATTTAATTTGCTTGACTGTTTAGAAGTATGTGCATCAAGGTATGGAGATAGCTGGGATTATTAGGGAAAGGGTGAACCCACAATATTGAAAATGAAGATGAATGTATGTGATCGATGTATGGACAATTAAAAATTACATTAATTCAAAACAAGGCAATAACAATATAGAATTAATCATATGCACAAGATATGATGCTTGATATAAGAAATGACAGTTTTGTTTTGTATTTGAGTGTATGAGAGAAAGAGAGGGGGTGGGGATAAAGGAGGGGTTCACACAGCAGCGCAACGTACGTGTCTGCAACAGATGCGCACACGTGGACGTGCTTGACCACATTAATTCCTTGTTCGGAAAGTAAGTCCACATGGTAGAGAACAGAACTTTTGTTAAGGAAAAAACTGTTAGCTTTTTTTATTTTATTAGTTATGGATCGACATCATATATGAGCTTTCTTGAGGTAAGAAGTATACGTGCAAATCCACGTTAGAAGCCGACGCAAGCACCTGTCGACCTACAACGTGTGCAGATCACTTCCGTGCAATAAAGGGTTTCACCGTTATAAAAAAAATCTGGAGACACGAGAATAACAACAGATGAACATAACACATGATCAGCAGCTCCACTTTTCCTCCACTGGCAGAGATTAAGAGCACGACATCAGTCGGATGTTGCCGAACTCCAGGGGTCAAAGGTGAACGTTCTGGACGGAAGTCGTCTGCGAAAATAAGGAGACCGTTCGCATTTGTTTTGACAGGCTTCTATTGTCGAAAAGAGACTCCTCTGGCACATTTCCAGCGATGGTTTTGGAACCATTTAAGTTCTTGCTATGTGTTTTCAGCCATTTATCCTACCATTAAGGTATTCTGCTGTTTAAAATTCAATGGCTGGGATTAAGACTTGGAAATTTCGACTCGGTGCTTTAGCTTGCTTTTGCCTTTTAGGGATCCTGTTCCTGGGCTACGTTTTGTGCAATGGTTCGAACTGTGCCCTGCAAAAGTCAAACCCAGCCTCCTTCAGGAATAACTACGAAGCATACTTTGCAGGTACTTATATCAGAAACAATTTTTCTCGAGAACTGTTGAACAAAGACTACGCGGTCAACATTGAAAATCAAGATGTGATAGTGTTTTTGCATATACAAAAAACAGGAGGAACAACTTTCGGTAAGCATTTGGTGGAACACTTGGCTGTAAATCCACGTTGTACCTGTGTTCACACAGACGAGAACGAGAAAAAACATTGTGATTGTCTGACAGCGAACAAGGAGGTGTGGCTTTTCAGCCGTTATTCTACTGGCTGGAAATGTGGACTTCATGCTGACTGGACAGAGTTGAAAGCGTGTGTCAACGACTACTTTCAGGAGACCTACGGTCACAAGAGGAGAAGGTGAGATTGTTGATGCATCAGTAATGTAGAATTAAGTTTCTTCATTTTTGTTATGTAATGTTACAAAATGTGTTATGAAGAATAGAAACACTAGCAAAATAACACTCAAACAGATGTTTTAGTTATCAAAGTTTTTTTTTCCCTAGCTCTTTGCAGGATTTGAGTTGCACAACACAGAGGACTACTAGTAAATATACTGCTATCCTAAATGCATTCCTAGGCGATAAGAACAAATTTCAGTTGGAAATTTAATGTGTTAGATGTTTTGATGGCAGTTTTTATTTTTAAAAAATGTGTGGTTTGGGCAAAGTGTAGTTTACAACTCTCTGAAGAGAAATCTAAATATTCTTAGTCCTACACCATCCAGAAGTGTTCTTTGAACTTCACATAAATCCTGGGAATAAGTGGCAGTTTAGTATTATGATAATAATAAAATGAACTTATATAGCTCCATATCCAGACATGTACGCGCGCACACACAGATGCACACAACGAATATTGAATGTCATATGAGATGAAAGTTATACAGCCAGAAGTTTCTCCTAGTATGCACAATTCATTTGAAAAACTGTCATTCAGGCTGCAAATCCTCTAGTCCACACCATAGGTCCAGTTTTAAGTATAACGCTAGTATTACAAAAAGTAACAGTTCTACCATTTGTTTTCCTGCTCAGTGAAGTGTAACATGGCATTATAATGAAAAATATAAATGATACTTTGATAAAATGTAGTTGTTTTTTTTTTTTTTTTGCTCAGTCTTGTCTCAAATTTAGGATCTATGACATTTATTTAAGTAATCTTATCATTATTGGTGTTATTGATTTAACCATCTCACTTCTCCATTTACAGTTAAAAAATACCCTAATCATAAAAGATAACTGACTAAAGCTCATTGCTGCAAGCTAATTAAATATCTGGGGAAAAAAATTTTCCAGAGGCATTATTGGTTAATGTCCTTGGTATGTTGCATTATCAACAACTTTTGTGAGGTCAGCACAGGCACCACATGCTGTGTATTATGCAATTGACTAGCAGCTGTGAATTAAAAAGAAAAAAAATTAGATTTTTTTTTTTCTTTATTACTAAAGGAAGTTTACAGGAATACCATATGGGAGCTTTTACTGTAAGTTTCTTCTTGCTGCCTCTAGGTAGTGGTGTTAGTACAGTTACAAATAGTAACCAACAGTGATTTCTGGTTATGTGTAAAAGTTATGATGCTTAAGCTTTTACCATATTTAAGTTTCTTGTAATCCAAACTTCTACTGAATGTAATTTTCTTCTTGCTATCTTTAGGTTATGGTGTTACTGTTAGTACAATGTCATTTAATGACCACCGAGGATTTCTGGTGACACATCAGCTCTGAGGACAAGCTGACAAAAAAATGTGCTCTAGAGAAGTTGAAATCTGTTTCTGATTGTCACTCTGGTCTGCCTTTATGCTGTCGTTTTTGAATGTTATGTTTTATTGTTTATTTTACCCTGTATGGGTGTTGAAGTGTTCTGTCAGTCCTACCTTGTGGCTTTATACTAAAATTTGATATAATGGAGGCCAACAGCAGAAGGTGCACTCAGCCTACACTGCAATTTCAGTACTTGATGGGGCTATGGAAAATGAGTGTGAAATTCTATTATGCAAGTCACAGGATCTTTTATTATGTGAACTTGCATTTTCTTGGCAGATAATACAAAGTGTTTGCTGTTGTTGAAGATGAAGTGCATGGGTGCTGTTGTAGTACATTACAAGAAGAAAGGGAATTCATTACCTACTGAGGATTTTATTTGGATGAAAGGGTGAAGAGTCCATTTATTCTTGCCATTAAGGAGGATCCTGAGATTTTTGGAGTTTGGGGAGACTACTTGTTGATTAAGAGCAGTGATTTGTGTGGTATTGAGACACATTTCAGAAAGGTTAAGTTGTAGAAATTAGATGTGTGACCATTATGTATTGGGAACATTCTCATTTTGAGTTGAGCAGACTAAACAGGGGAGTGGAGTGTGTAATAATGTGCTGTTAATGCTCCAGACCCTGTCCAGCCTAGCCATTGTTGCTGTTGTAGAGCTGCTATCCTTCGACAGGACAAGTATGATGATGAACCTGTTGGATGATGGCTCTGACCACTTCCACTTCTGACAAGGAATCCCATGCCGTGCTCATTCCAGGTGCCATATGACTAAACCAGAGTTTATGGCACTTATTACCCCCAAATGCTAGCAATCTAACCTTCAGTCCACAATGTCCCACCAGTACTGTTCTAGCTCATGGATGAGCTGTTTTCCTTTGCTGCACTAGTATGATGTGTGGCTATTCCACATGCCAGTGGATTTTCCTTCTCAATTTCTGTATCTATTTGGGTCCAGTAGCAAATTTTTCACCATCTCCACACCTGCTGGTAAGGTGCATAGTCATTTGATCTGGCATAGTTTCTGTAGTAGCTTATATCTATGGTCCTGTTTATACACTTGGTGGCGGCAATTTTTATCTGTAGATGAACCACAGCCAGTGGGTCAGGCTAGTCACAAACATGTAGGCACTGGCCAGTAATTTCATCATGGAAAGTTTTCCCTTGTAGATAGCATGTTAGCATGTAGATAGCATGATTTTCTATAGGGGTTTACGCCCTTAGCCTTTTCTTTCCCAAGACTGTCTATTAGGCAGTGGAGCCATTTTCCCTTGGCTGGAGTGGTGGTGCAGTAGGGAGTGGTGACATTCCTCGAGTGAATGTAAGTGGTGGTATGTAAGTGGCAACACAAACAAGTTGGATGCAAAAGACAGGAGCAAAAACAACCATGTGAATTCTCAAACTAATCATAATCATAAATGGAAAAATTAAGAGGGCCTTGAAAAAAATCTATTTATGTAGCAAAAATCAGAAAGTACCTCAGTTCTTGTGAAAAAGATCCTAAGCATTATTAATGTTAGTAATATACAACAGTCAGCACAACTATATCACACAGATCATCCATCAGATTTGTAATGTCAACTTTGAGCTAGGTAAATTAAGGAAAGGTAGCTTAGTGTTCCAAATGTCACTTTGTATACTTTAAAATGTTTAGGACTAGATGCTGTTTGTTTGTTAATAGAGACAGATTTTCTTTCTGTTTTTTTTTTTTGTAGATATTTTTATGTGACACTGCTGCGGGATCCTGTGAAGCGATTCATCAGTGAATGGCTTCATGTGAATCGTGGTGCCACCTGGAAGTCTGCATCATTAAAGTGTAATGGCCAGGAAGCCTCCATAAGGGATGTACCATTTTGTTTCACTGGACGAGATTGGAGGGTATGAAATAATACTTTCTAATTTAATTTTAATCCCTCAACCACCAGACTTTTATGTTGGAAGAGTGGTATTTATTATTATATATTAATATATGCCTATACATGTACATATCTAAATATGTGTGTGAATGCATGTGTGTGTGTGTGGACTTTTTGGAATGCAGTTATGTCAGGGGGCAGAGAGTCATGTGAGCTGGTGATAGTGTTACTGTATTTTAAAGCTTGCTTTGGGTTGCTTTCTTTCGCTTCTTCCTATTTAGATGGTACAAAATACATCCACAAGAGATCACCATTTTTGTCTATTAGCAGTATGTTTATATTGTTCCAAGTAAGTTTATGGTCCTTTAGTTCTCTCTTGACTTACTTTGCCATGTTTCTTGTCCATTAGTTCTCACTCTTGACTTTGCCATGTTTTTTGATGATAATGTCCATCATACCAAATAGGATAAATATCACTAACCTTAGTTCATATATAGCACTACATGTAGTAGTGGAGTAAATGTCACTAGCTTTCTCTCTTACAAATGTGGATACCATATAGCTAATGGTGGTGATCACATATTTATACACTAAACTGTTACACTGCTTAATATTAGTATAAAGAGCTTGTAGCCCTTAGTGTCCCTACTATTATTTCGATGAGCCTAAAGAGCTAGCAGCTATTAGAGTCTAAACTTATGCTAATATGATCCTAAATGACTAGTAATCTACACTCTTCTGTTAAAATGGATCCAATCTCTGTTAATATGATCATAAAAACGAGTAATCAGTGCTCTTTAAGATATAATAGTGTACACTGTTCTGTGAAAATGTCACCATCAAGTATCAGGCATAGGCACAAACCATTGTACTTAGTGTGCACTGTTCTGTTAAAAATGTCACCATCAAGTATCAAGCATACACAGACCACTGTACTTAACAAGGTCTTGGCAATATCTCCCGGTCACTGACACAGTGATAAAAGAATATTGATAATGCAGTTCTCTTTGGAATTATGTTTACAGATTTTTTAGAAGAAACTATTTGGTAATAGTTAAATTTAAAAAATTGTACTTTTTTTCTGTTATAGGGTGTGACGCTGATGGAGTTCATGGCTTGTAAACATAACTTGGCCATCAACCGCCAGACTCGCATGCTGGCCAACCTTTCCAAGGCCAACTGTTACAATAGTACAGGAATGACAGAGGAAGAGCGCAATTCAATCATCCTTGAGAGTGCAAAAGAAAACCTAATGGATATGGCATTCTTTGGCTTATCAGAATATCAGAATTATACTCAGTTTCTGTTTGAACACACCCTCAATCTGCACTTTGTGGAGGACTTCAAGCAGCATGAGAGCACCCACACAAGCCGACAGCCAATCAGCCAGGATGACCTTAACAAGGTTGCCAGACTAAACTATCTGGATATTGAGCTGTACCAGTTTGCTAAAGATTTGTTTCTGCAAAGGGTGCATGAAGCATTTATTGAAGAGGATATTCCTGTACCAGCAGATCTGATGTATGAACTGGAAACCAGAGCGAAGCATGCAGATGCAAATTTTAATCAGCACCAGTCACAGGATGGTGCCAAGAATGCAAAAGAAGGTAAAGTCATTTCAGAGACAAATAATTTGGACAAATTTGTTGTGAACAACAAAGATTCTGCACGGGAAAATGCAGATTCTTTGGTAGATGACTTAAGAGATGATCCAAGATGATAGGAATGAAAGGTTTTCTTTGCAAAAGGAATGGGAAGTGTGAAACTTCAGGTTAGTAGAGAAAGTCTGACTGACCACAGGTCACAAGGGCCACGTTCTAAAAGTGGTTTTCAAAGACTAAGATGGCCAATTGGTGCAGTGGTAAATACTAAGTAAAATGTTTCTAGGGTTGTGGGCCATAGGCTGAGATCTCGGTTCCATTATCCTTTGTCTCTAGCGCTTGTTTTCAGGAGTGGACTAGCTCCTCTTCATGTGACCTGGGTTACTGATGAAGCATTAAGTACCAAGAACCAGCCAACCTTCCAAGACTACTGTTTCAATGATTTACTTAGAGAATGCAAGTGGCTGGCGCTTATGTTTTTGGTGTACACATACCCACAGGATTAATTTGGTTGTACCACAAGAGACAGGGACATTTTTGCTTTTCTCGCTGCAGATTAGGCCTTTCTGACTTCACCCAAAAGGTTCTGGGCCATTTTGGTGCCTCTAAGATGGGTAGATTATGGTCATTCTAAAGCAGTGTACCCATGTTGCAGAGATATATATATTAATGATGTTATTAACAGTGGTGACTATAAGTGTGTGCATGCCCATGAGATCATACTATTTGACTTACGTATTTATAACTTGTCCAGCCATTTGCTGGTGAGCAGTAACTGTCAATGTACTACATGGTTTGTCCCTTTGTAAGGGCTGTATATGAGTACCATTTATTTTTATGAATAGTACTATTGTCCCAGGTATTCAAGTCTGAATGTACGAGTGAAACCAAAGTCCCAGCTTTGATAGAAGCATAGTTCTAGCGTATTTTAATCCCAAAAATAAGTATTGCTACATAAATATTCTTGAAAATGTTGACATTGGCCGTGAAAGAGAACTTTAAACTTCAAGTATTTTATCTTTTTATTTAAATTATTTCTCACCATATGATTTTATTCCCCATGAAATTTTGTTATGTGTTCTATGTAAGCATTTTCATTCCACATAGTGGGATAGTGGGATCGTGTAAAAAGATGAGGACTTTAGTCATTAAAATGTTAAGTATACTTGCCCTAACCCTAACCCCGGAGACTCCATCAGCAGTACAGCTGTACAGGAGCCAAATATTCAGCTTTGCAGGAGGCCACACCTCAGTGGGTGGATAATGGTTACAGGACAGAGATTTTGTGTTAATAGAATAGTTTCACATTATCATTCCACACAGGATAGTGTCACAAAACTACCATGTTTTAGTGTCATTAGAATAGTTCCACATCATCAGGCCACACAGAACAGGACACAACTCACCAGGGAGAGAGGACATCATAGCTTGTCTTAGCCATACTATATTGCTCCGTTGTCACACAGTAAAATTCTGTATTATGTTAGTGAGTTTTCAGCACATAACCCATATTTTATTACACAGGATAGTTCTACAGTGACACATGGGATCACTCTACACAGCATGTCATACATTTCCTAGAACAAGAGAGAGTTTTGGGTAGATAATTTTCAAATTAACTTAATGTATAAGTCCAGCTATGGGTCAGCAGAAAACATTGAGACTGCTGAAATTGATTTTTCAGTATTATGAGTGATGGGTCTAAAATTAAAAACAAAATGTGTAGGCGAGAGTCCAGCAACAGCTGTGGGAGTGCCTCCGTCAGTACCTATTTGTGTGTGTTTGAGAGAGAGAATGACTTTGACTCAGAAGTCTGGTGACTGTTTAGTGGGGCCACCCCAAGATATGGGAAGTGTCCTTTTAAGCTATATCCATTCGCTTGAGAGTCTTGAGCTTTAGTTAAAGCTGACCTTTTGCTGCTTTCAACTTTTTTTCATGCTTGTATTGGCTGGGTTGTTCAACTAATGAATGTTCTGAGATCATCAGGTTTGTTGACGTGTACTTTGACGTGTACTTTTTTAAAATGGGTGATTTAGGCATGAAGAATTTATATTTCAGTCTAGCTATTAAATGCTTGTGTGTGCGTGTGTGTTCACTTCCAAACAATAGTACTTACAAAATATGCTTTGATATACCTCATTGTCGACACATGAAAGAACTTTAGAAGTGGTTGACAAATACCTTCAGGGCATCTCAAAACATGGTGTAAAGTCTTGGAAGCATTGAAGCAGTGATCTTTAATTAGGTTTTTAATGGTTTTTCTGTTTTCTGTGACATTTGTTATATTTAAAAACCAGTATTTACAGAATGCTTTGATCATGTTATTTTTTAATAACTAAACACTTTTTGGACAGTTTATGGTACAGGGTGGCATGTATGTGGATGTATATTTTGTTTTCAAAGTGCTTAAGCTGTCATCCTTATATAGTGGATAGTTTTGGTTGTTGGGGGCTGGCCATCATTTTAAATCACTTGTCTGGTAATAAGTGAACCTGATATAATTGCTGTTTAGCAGCTTAGAAACATGTCACCAAGTACTAACATGAAGTTGAGCATCAAACATTAGAAACATATCACCTAGTACTAACATAAAGTTGAGCATCAACCATCAGAAACGTGTCATATATTACTACCATAAATCATTGGATAAAAGCTTCCCATACCAAGAATACTCTTCAGCTTTCACTTCTGACCTTGCTGCATTGTAGTGTGCTTGCCATATAGTGGGTTTTGGTCAGAATGGTGTTTGTGTAACTCAGATTGTATGGGCAAACAGAGAACCCGCTAAGGTGACCTGGTATAGCCCTTGAAAATATTTCATTTTATTGAGTGCAAAGTAATCAGTAAAATAAAAGTTTAAATAATATTGGTGTTATATAGTTACTAGTAGTTATATTAATAGTTATTTAAGTAAATATATTAATCATACTAGTACGTGTATTACAGTTCAGAATTTAATGTAAAACAGCAGAAAATGTTCCTTGCCTCTAGAGACATTAGAAGAGCTGTCTCCATGGCTGTCTTGCCTTGTTCCATTCATTTTGTGTGATCTGTCTTGCAGCATTACATTGAGCTGGAGTTTTTCTGATTGACCTCTTGATGCCTCTCCAGAGGCCTTTGCATTTGCTACTTTGTGGGGGTTTTATGTATAATGTTTATAAGAATACTTTAAGTAGCTTGATGCTTTTTGTATAATCTATTGATCATTGAAAAAGAATTCCTGGCTTGAATTGACTGCATATACCATAATTGCATGGGTCATCAGGGTTGTCTTTGACAAAATCTGAATTTTAGTTTGTACTTGCAAAAATCCATTTAGATAATTTGTTCCTCCAAACAATTCAGCCTTTGCATTTTGCCTTAACTGGTGGGGACTCATATGTGGGTCCCTTTTGTACCAAGGCAAACTTATGACGCTCTGGCACCATACATGCCTGCAAAACTCCATACTGTGAGCAGTTGGTGATACCTATCAGGTGATACCTATGGTTTCTGTAGAACAAGATGATGGGATGGGGGAAGTGAGTGGCTTATGCTGCATAAATAATCATTGTTTATGATACGAAAAATATATTTTGTACAGCAGGTTGGAGATCATGATGTCTTTGTGATTGCTTGGAAATTGTTGTCTACTAACATTTGTATCATTGTTAATGCCATAGGTGGTAGAAGTTAGAAACAGCCCAGAATTGTATTTCCACAATCTTAAGGCTGCCTTTGACAATCTTATGAGGCTGTCTTTGACAATCTTGAGACTGTCCTAGGCAGTCTTGAGATGTCCTTGACCAGGGATGCCCAACCTTTTTCAGCCTGCGGGCCATATCCATTTCGGACAGCCGTGTCGCGGGCCACTTCACTGCAAAAATACAAAAAAGAGAAAAAAAATAGAGCAGATACCATTTTTATTAAAAACAAGTTGTACTTACCATTAATTATGTACTAAATAGTGGGATATTTGAATTTTTTTTCCGAAACCAACTTCTGAATGTCCTGCCTCATCGTAGAGACACCCAAGTCGGAGCACTGAATGGAAATGTTCGTCCATCGAAAAAAAGATTGGGAAACGCCCCTACGTGGGGATAAATACTTCTTCTTCCCCTTTTTCGTTTTTTTTTTTCTTTTTTTTCTTTTTTTTATTACTAACATGCTGATTTCCTGCACTGTGGGCAAAAGTTTCGCGGGCCGGATGGCACCGCGTCGCGGGCTGGATATGGCCCGCGGGCCGTAGGTTGGGCATCCCTGTCCTTGACAATCTTCCAGTTTTCAAAGCATCCATAAAGTTGTTTTTAACTGGTTGATTGCAGTCTCTCTTGTTTAGAAATTTGCAGAGTGTGTGGGTGTATGTGTGTGTATGTGCGTGCATGCTTGAATGTCTGAGTGTGAGAGCAAAACTGAAATAGAACAGAGTTACCATTGACTATCTTGCTGTACTCATGTAAGTCTGGTGTCCTCATAGACAAACAGACCACTGCATAGTAGTTGTCTAATCTTTGGTACATGAATTTGCTTGTTCCCAGTCACTTTAATGAATATACAGAATTGTGACTAGTAGTAAAACATTCTTTTTGTTATATATGTGTGTGTTTAGGTGTGATATACATGTGGGTGTGTGATCTATGTGTGTGTGTGGACTCAAAACTGAATAAAGAAAGAAAGAGTTAAAAAATAGCCGCTGAGAAAAGCATTTTTAAATCCTTAAATTGATTATTTGCATCCTTGAATTAATCTGTTTTAGTTTTTTTCTCACATGCTTTCAGTGAAATTTCACTTTATTCTGTTGAGAAAAAAATAGCATACAGGGTAATTAGAAGAAACACCTTATTCGAGCTATTGTTTTTATGGTAGTTGGGCTAGTTGCTAGAAAAAAGTTTGAAGCCGGGTGTAACCTTAGCAAGGTCGATTGAGGATGAAACAGTGTGGCAAACGTCAAAGCCACTCATAGTACCCATTCCTTGCCATTGCATTTAATATTAATTAACAGCCTTAATGCTGTTGCTAATCGCCGACGTAGAGAGATAGCATTATGTTATTTGGTAGCAGCTAGCGGTGAGTGACACTCACTGGGCCAACGGCGCTTGACGCTGCACGAGCGAGGGTGGACTCCAGGGCGTGACCTTAACTAGGGTGGACACTAAGGTGCGACCTTAACTAGGGTGGACTCCAGGGCGTGACCTTAACTAGGGTGGACTCCCGGGCATGACCTTAGCAAGGGTGAACACCAAGGCGTGACCTTAGCAAGGGTGAAGACCAGGGCGTGACCTTAGCAAGGTCGATTGAGAGCGAGACAGCATAACGAACGCCGCAGCTATTAGTCATTGCATTTAATAGCTGTGTGTATAGTAATAATAATAATGAGGACTTACATAGCGGAATAGCGCCTTTCCAAAGATTTGCTCAGAGCGCTTTAAACTTTCACAAGTTTTATTTCTTTTGACACGAGCACGATTTTCTGTGACATGTCAGTTATACGTACGCTCATAGTAGCCGTTGTTTCGTTGGTCTAGTCGAAGTGATCGTCTTCACAGCTAAAGCGTGTTTGGCACACTGAAATGCGAATTGAACAGTGTAAAACAACAAAAACAAAAACCCACAAAAAAAACACAAAAAAAACAGCACATTTCATTGTGCGTGTGTATATATAAGGGAAGAAACTGTTGTCTTCTTCGGTGATTGTTTACTATGAATCATTTCCCTTCAAGAGGTATTTAAAGAAACGACTGTCGCTTCGTTGGTCGATGTGGTAATTGTGGTTTTTCAACTAGTGTTTGTTTTTAGACGAAATGCTGATCTGCATTGTTACTGTGCATTAAGACAAACATCAGACAGCATAACGGACGTCTGGAAGGTAAATATCAGACAGTATAAAGGAGGTCTGTAAAATAAATAATAGCATAAACTCCATAAAGGATGTCTGTAAGATAAAGAATAGACAGCATACTATCATGTCTGTGAGATAAACACCAGGCAGCATAACGGATGTCTAGAAGATAAATATCAGACAGCATATAATGATGTCTGTAAGATAAACAACTGACAACATATAATGATATCTGTAAAATAAACAGTAGACTGCATATAATGATATCTGTAAGATAAGCAATAGACAGCATAAAGGATTCTGTAAGATAAACATCAGACAGCATATAATGATATCTGTAAGATAAACATCAGACAGCATATAATGATATCTGTTAGATAAACAATAGACAGCATAAAGGATGTATGGAAGATATGAAATACAGTGTCATTTATTTATCCTTTTCTGGGGAATTTGTTTATAATTTAATTATAATGATAGGGGTTTTTAAGTGTCAAATGGGTAACAGCTGGTGGTGTCGTGTTCACTGAGTCATGTGCAGCAGTCGAGTCAATTGCTGCTGTGTACACGTGAACACATATAGACAGTGAGGGTGGGCTAACTCTCGGGGGTTTGTTGTTGTTTTGTCACTTCAATGCTCAAACTTTAAAACACAACAAAGGTAATCATTATGATTTGCAGCGGTAGCATCGCAGTGCTCTTTCAGCAACAGCGACTGAGTGATGGGAGGCCAGCTGTTCTCTACACACATGGTGTTGGGGGGGGGGGGGGGAAAGGGGAATACCCACAACCTCAAATCACACTTGCTTTAATATGGCTGACAGACTGTTGACAATATTCGGTGACACTACCCGGTCAAGGTGAACGGTTTTGTCAAGGAAGTGTTTACTGACATCAGACACCAAAATAACTGACGGCAAGGAAGAAGAGAAGTCAGATGACTGGAGCTCTGCGCGTTGTCGGGGTCAGAGTGTCAGTCTGCAACCCACCTACAGCAGTGAAGTGAGTAGACAATCTACTCATCGTCTGGCGGCACTGTATGAGGGTAGGTACTAGTCATCTGTCAACACTTTTCTGACATATTTGCTAATGAAACGGAAAGTATTTCGGCAGAATCTCTGTCTGCTTTTGTCAAGACGATATTTTGCTCGTTTCATCATGTTTACATTTGTAGCTGCAGTCAGTGTTTTGTTTTTATTAATTTTTGCTGGTCAAGATCCTCGAGTACAGCCCTTACGCCTTAGGTATTTGTCTTTTTCATGTGCAATCGTTCCTACACAGAAATCTCAATCGCCTTCAGGTCCTGTCTATTTTTAATTAGAAAAGGAATGTCGGGGCACTCGCTGCTCTAAATATACAATAACGAAGAAGAAACAATGACTCGTCCTCACACCAACCACATGATACTGTTGTTAGTATCGATGGGAAATTCTTACGACCCTTCACACAGAGAAGTTTTCTTCTATACGATGATGAACCTGAGACACAGACACATGAATTATTTCATTATGTCCTCACACCGCACGTAGTCGCAGTCACTGATGTCCTCTGAATTCACGGCTTGGGAACTCAGCTTGGTTTTAAACAGGCAACCAACTGAGTAGCAACAAATAATACAAGATTATCCTGTTATATCCGGTCTATGACTGGACTTGTGGTGCGGACAGGAGCATTTGTAGCCTGGATTACAGTTTTTTTTTAGATGAATCGTACATACTGGGACCATTTTCTGGGTACATACATATCTTTCATCTTATACGACACTGTCTTTGTTGTATGTCGTTCTGTGTGTCTTTGTCTGTCCACACAATGCTAGTCCATCCTCAATCCCTCCTCCCCCACTTTTTTTCGTTTGTTGGCTTCTGCAAAATCGCGAAAACTCTAAGCAGTTTTTGTTACCCGATTCATCTTTGCATTTTTTATATTGTCTTTTATTAGTCATCTGTTATTTGTCGTCAGTACTGTTATTTATCTTTTCGTCTCTCGTATGTTGTCCATGTCTCGTTCTTATCTCAAGCACTTAGAGCACGCTCCTTACAATGCGCGATATAAATGCCGTGTTTATTATTATTAAATTCCACTACCTGTTTTTGTAGAAGGTTGATAGCTCATGCTCTCACCGTGCCAACTGCCCTGCCCACGCCGTGCTGACTTATTCACACCACTTGCCTGCCGTCTCACCCGTCCTGGCCGTCCGTGACATCGTACCTCTGTGCTTGTAGTCCTTGTACAACTATACCTGTATTGTAGTCTTTGTACAACTGTACTTGTATTGCGGTCCTTGTACAACTGTACTTGTATTGCGGTCCTTGTACCACCATACTTGTATTGCAGTCGTTGTACCACTTTATTTGTATTGTGGCCCTTGTACCTCTATTCTTGTCGTCCGAAAGTCTTTGTAGTCAGGTTTTGTCGCAGTGCAGTCTTAATTTGTACCACTGTACTAGCTGTATTACAGTCTTTGGCGTACCGCTGTACTTTTATTAGTTTCTGTACTACTGTCCTCGTAGTACAGTCCTCAACGTATCACTGTCCTCAGTGTCCTGTTGTGTATCTTCCTACAGGCACGCTAGCCAGAGAGAAGTTGGAGGATGACGACCTCGCAGGAAGCGCAGCAGGAGGCGGACTGTCGGCTGGCTTACCTGGACAGAGTCTACCGCAAGACTCCTTACACCACGCAGCTAGACAGACAGGGAAACTACACAGACACGTTTTCCAGTCGCCTGTACACCATCTCACATTCCAGCTCATGGTTCAACTCTTTTCCTCCGGACATCTTGGAGGTTAGCAGGTTGAAAGCCGCCCAGCTCCTGGCAACTTCCGGTACAGTTTCTGTTTTGTGTAATGTCATCGTGCAGGAACTAGAGAGCCAGTGGTATGTGGGTTACAATTTGAAGCTAGGTCAGGAGGAGGATTTAGGTCAGGAGGAAGATGTAGGACAAGAGGAAACTGTAGGTCAAGAGGATGAAGGTCGGGAGGTGGATGTAGAACTGGAAGAAGATGAGTGTCAAGACGAGGAGGAAAGTCCGGAGGAGAATCTAGAACTGGAAGAAGATGAGTGTCAAGACGAGGAGGTAAGTCCGGAGGAGAATCTAGAACTGGAGGAAGACGAGTGTCAAGACGAGGAGGAAGGTCAGGATGAAGGTCAGGAGCAGAATCTAGAACTGGAGGAAGACGGGTGTCAAGACGAGGAGGAAGGCCAGGAAGAAGACCCTGTCGAGTGTCATGTCAACGCGCTGGATAACGCCATGACGTCTTTAGTTAATTTCACTGACGTCAGCGCCGCCGTGCGTGACGCCATTCGTGATGACGTCAGCTTCCTGCCCTCGCTTCTAGGGAAGATACATCACTGGAGCCAGCCTCACCTGCACGGCGAACTACAGGTGAGAGCTAAGCTGCTAGTGAGAAGGTGACTGTGACCTTACATGTTGCTGCTGCTGCTGCTGTTGTTGTTGTTGTTGTTGTTGTTGTTGCTGCTGCTGCTGCTGCTGCTGTTGCTGTTGTTGTTGTTTTTTTTGTTGTTACACTTGCTGATGTCTGACCTCGCTGCTGTCTTGTGATCCTAGCAACGGTCGCTCAGACGAGAGCAAGGGCAGGTAATCTGCATGGCTCTCAGTTATTTCGTAATACACGTGACACTGAACAGGAAGAATTCTGAATTACCTGTAAATCCTCGTAACTGTCTGTTCCTAGGGTTTACTTACGTAATCTGTTCTTAGTGTTCACTAGAAGACCGCCTTCTGGAGTGTGGCCTGGCTATTCTCAGCAACTTGGCATCGAGGGGCGACAATCTGTCCCGACTCCGGGACCTGCACACCTTGGACATTATATTACCCTTCATTCACTCACCTTCCAATAGGGTCAGGTAACTACATTATGTATGTTCATCTAATCCTTCCAATAGGGTCACATGTGGCTGCACATTACATATGTTCATCAACTCACTCTCAAAAGGTACTGATGTCACAGGTGCGTGTACTCATCAACTCCCCATCAGGTCAGGTAGCTACACCCTAGAATATTCAGCTGGTTGGGGGTCAGACGACGAATACTAGCATTTGAATGTATAACAGAATGTTCTGTAAAAGAACATGGCTGGAGAAAGAGAATTTCTGCCATTTTCTGGCGCGCTGGTGGTGACGGGGTGTTAGAATAGTGTGGCGTACGGATATAACAGTGAAATACCCGTCCTCATCCCCCTACCGACACAAGGAGGCAAACAAATACACTTGGGTGTGCGTGTTGCAGGCTGCTCGCGCTCTGCGCGGTGATGGATGTGGCTACAGATTCCGAGCTACAACTCCTGACCTTCCCGGCAGACATCGCTGACCTGCTCCGGCAACATCTGACCTGTGCCCTGGCCTCCAGCACTCGGCCTTGGGAGGGATTTGGCGTGAGCGACTTACTGAGACGTATGTTGTCAAACATTTGATGTGACCGACTTACTGACGAGTACATAAATTATTCTAGGCTTTGATGTGACTTACTGATCGGGCATCATCATCATCGTCATCATTTACAAAGAATGTTCAGGATTCAACTGACCTCTGTCCTTTACCTTCTTACGGGGATGAACACCTCTTGGGGTTAAGATGAGTCACGATCTCGAGGATAAATGAACGTCTGACAGGCACAATGAACAGTAAACGTTTAACATGTAGGGCGAGGTATCAGAAAAGAACATCCTCTTACTCGCTTATGAATTTCGGTCGACATTTGCCTACATCCGGAAGCCATGCATGACTGGACTGTGGTACACGGCGTTCTTGTGACCTGTAACCCGGTCAAGGTCGGTGGTCGTAAAATCTGATCTGTTATTGTTCAAAGTGTCCGTGCTAGGAATTTCCCAGTTCTTTGTATTGTTCTAGAAAAGAGGGGGAATCCGAGTGTGGCAGTTTCCTTTGGTCCTGAATATGATTTCGAATGAAAAAGGCGAATGAACGCTCTTTCTGTTGATGTGAATAGAACCCGGTTTTTCAAAAGACTGTATTTCTATGTTCCTAACATTTACTATTTTCGCCAATCCTGAGTATAGCGAAAACAAATATGAAATCAGTCGCAGTCTTTAGTGACAAAAATACATATTTCTACATGGTATTGTGAAAAAATATTGGAGTGGATGCAGGACTTGCTGAACACTGTTATAGTCCCAAACTGCCTTAAAAGTAAGATTTTCGTCAAATTTCTACCTTAAAGGGGGAGTTGACTTTGAAAGTGGGAAATTGTTCAGTTGTAGTCATACGTATCTACATACATGCCGTAGTTTCTGTGTCTATGTTTCTCAAATACACATTATACCATTGGGTTCAAGGGACGACGACCTGCGGACAATTCACGTGACAGTATTTTCTTTAATTTTCAGTTTCCAAAAGGAGGCTGATTTTGGCAAACACATTTAGCTCGTCTCCATTTCGATCTCTCATTTTCTTTTTCTTTCTTTTTTATAGCATTGAAGAAGCTTGCTCAGCACAAATCTACCAGTCGACTTCTAGCTGACCAGGGTGTTCTATCTTTACTGACGCAATGCATAAAAGAGACAGAAGAGCAGATGCAAGCAGATAAAACCACGGAGAACCAGATGGAAGCCGTCAGTACCGGGCAGAGCCAGATGCAAGTGACTACAACCATTCAGAACCAGGTGCAACCCGTCAGCACCGGACCAAACCAGCTACAAGCAGCCACAGACTACTGGCGAAGCTGCATACTAAGCTATTTTCCTAAGCTGCACCAACAAGCCTACTTTGTGCCGCCAGTGCATTTCAGCCGCAAAGCCTTTGCTGTGGAAATCATCGGCGACCAGATGGTGTACATTCCACAGTCGCCAACTGACCAGCTTTCAGCCCAAGGGTCTGTTCAGAGTTCCTCCAGCACTGCATCAGTTGCTTCATCTAGCTGTTTGCCATCAATCACCTCTCAAAACGCGGCCTCATCTAGCCACTCAACTAATGTGGCAACAGTCTCAGCCCCAGGACCTTCCTCGGTCGCTCCATTGCCCCTTAGCACCAGTCACACCATTGTTTCTCAGTTCTGGTCACCAGAATCTTCAACATCCCCACCAACATCACAGCCAGACTCCTCAGCACATGAGCGTTCAGCCAGTCGCCGGCTACGTTTGGGCAGCTCGTCCCTCAGATCCAACCCCGCCCACGGCACAAGTGCAGGACAGCGAGTCACGTGACGACCACGCCCAGCAACATGTCCTTCACTGTCTACGAGCGCTGAGCCAGTCGCTGGCGCAGGCGATGGTGGTGGTGTCCCAGCTGCAGTTCGGCGACTACCTAAACAAACCTTGCTACGCTCCCGCGGCCGCCCAGCTCCCGCGACCTCTGACCCTGGCCACCAAACTCCGTCGCGGCGACTTTGACATCCTCATCATCCACAGCCAGTACGGGCTGATGGTGGGCGAGATCAAGTCGGTTGGCGCCAACATGGCGGACCTCAATCTGACGCCGGAGAAACAGGAAGCGGTGCTGCGCAAGAAGCTGGGTCAGGCCGTTAGCCAGTTAGACAAGGCCGAGACGGTGCTGCGTCACGTGGTGTCTGACCTGGTGACCGCCCTGACCATTCGCAAGACAGTCATGTTGCCGCACATCACGAGTGGCCAGTTGCTGCAAGTCTTGAAAGACAGTTCTACTGACGGACAGGCAGGAAAACACACACACATACACACAGCCTCCCCAACCACCTCATTGTCCCAAAGACTCCCAACCCGCCAGACACACAGATTCCAACATACGAATATACTCCTGTATAATATAACCCTGTATCTGACAGACGGTCTTGTGTGTCTGACAGGCTGTCCGTGTGTCTGACAGGCTTTGGCGCGTGCATTTCGAGCGTGTCTCGGGGCCACAACAGGACGAGGAGGCTGTGAGCTACAGTTTGTGCGCCGACCAGCTGTCCTCTAGCCATGCCCCTTGGGACGTCACACCCCACGTGTTGGATCAGCTGACCGCCTGGTGGCGCCTGCGTGTAGCTCAATTCGGCCAGGTCCCTACCATGACACCTTCTGTCTATGAACACCTGGTGGCAAGGTGACACATGCTGTATTCATTAGTTACATTACATATGGTGTTACATGGTGGCAAGGTTACATTTTTCTCTCCCTGCTCTAGAATTTTGTGTCTGAATTGGTGGGGACAGTCCCACGTGTCGGACAACACTAGTTTTTGATGGTTTTATTCTGTGTTTGTTACCTCCAGATTTTGCGGGCCAGCCACAACAGTGAGAGTGTGGTGTCCGGTGCCCCCGCGCCTGGGACCCCGAGAGTTAAGAACCGAGGGCGAAGGGGTGGCTGAGACGGGAGAGCGGGTGGCTCAGCTGACCTTGACACCAGGCCAGGTTGACCTCCTAACCCAGGCTCCTCCCCTCGTCTTCCTGACTGGTCCTCCTGGCACCGGCAAGACCGTGGTGCTGACACTGATGGCGACGGAGTGGTTGCGGCAGGGTCACGTGGTGAATGTGTTGGGGACTCACCTCCAGAGTCGGGCCACCACCTACCTCATCGAGAGGCAGCTGCTGCACGTGCTGAACGCCACGCGGCCTGGCCACAGCCACATGGTGCGGCGCCTTCAGTACGACTTCTTCAACATGGACAAAGACGAGAAGAAGGAAGCCGTTGATGACCTGTTGAAGGTGATGCAAGACGGACAGCTGCACGTCATTGCTGACGACATCAAGTAAGTGTCAGATGGTGACGTCATTAAGTAGGTTTGTACAGGTGAGTTCACCAAGTAGATTGTATCCCCCCTCCCCATGTGATTAAATTAAAGAAGTAATTAAAAAAATACAAACCAGCCCGTAGTGTCACGCGGAATTTTACAGAGGTGACGTGGCTGCTTTGGCGGGAAAATGTTTACACCTACAGCATTTCCTGTAACAAGCAGGAAAGATAATGCGGCTGACAACTTGACTGTCGGTAACTCAGGTCGCATTTTCCTTTCCATGGATTTTTGTACAACATGGCTGTCGTAATACAAAATAATATTTTCCTTTTCAGTGGCATGGACAACTTCGATGACTTCTGCCAGCAGCTGGTACCCCGGGTACCAAAGTTGCGACTGTGGGCCGCTGACACGCTGGCGGAAGTGACGCCACACGGCCTTGACCAGCTTCAGCTAACGGCGCCTCTGCGTTGCCCGCCGGTCGTCGTGAGAGAAATACTTCTCAGCAGGTTCTTCGCCGACGGCAGCATCGAAGCTTTCTCAGACTCGGGTACAGTGGCGCCGACTGATGGCCCTTGCATCAAACACTTGCAGCACCGCCATCAGCCTGGACATGCGCGAGGCAGACCGGAAGACTGCTGCACGTGCGGGCAGCTGGTGGCTGCGGTCCTGCAGGACCTGCACGTCGGGGGGATGGGTGAGTGCGGCATCTTTGACATCGTTTGTTACATCAGTTGTAGACCTTTAGCAACATCATAGATGACACCACTCGTGGTATCTGAAGCAAAGTTGTTGATGACATTATTCGTGGCTTGTTTTCATTATTTGATTTCCTGAACAGACAATTTCATTAATGATGTCTAAATACTACTATCGCTGTAGACCCAATTCCTCTGTAACAATAACCAGATGGGATGAGAGATTAGCGCTTATCAAGGATGATCCTCAAAGGTCATTACCTCGACCCTGTCGACAAGGCTTACATGACTCAGGGTAGTCTTCCCTAGAAAAACCTTAAAGGACAGCACGAGTGCAACAGTTTATCTCGGGTTAAGTTCATTTTAAAATAATAATACCCAAAATATGACTACATAATTTGTTACATGTTTATCAATGCAAAAATATTTCTGCCTCATTTAACCGCATGGAAGATTTACTATTTACTTACTCGCACGTGTTCCCGTTTAAGCTCCTCACACGTTTGTCCCCTTCAGTTCTGTTTTTTTTTTCTGATTAAGAGAAAAACATTAACAGGAAATTTCTCTTGTCTCTTCATCATAAAATACTACCTGAATATGTTTTTGTCATACTTTATGCTTTACTTCCAACGATTTTTGCTGAGCGCTCGTGCTGTCCTTTAATCCGACCGAGTGTGACTTTCAGGGTTAGACATCAGCTCTAACGTCAACACCAACACCAACACCAGCAGCGATGCCTACCACGCCACTGATGTTCCGAGACGTGCTGATCTTGTGCGAGAATCCACGAGAAGAAAGGAGAAAAGCCGAGAGTGGGTGCCTGGAGGTGCCGGCTGTGACGTTGGCGAGGGTACTGAGGGAGAAGGGTGCAGCGGTTCAAGTGGTGGAGACCGAGGACGAGGCTGCCGTGCGGGAACTGGCGCTGGCCACTCGTGACGAGGTCGCTGTCGTCGCCTGGGAGACGGCGCACGGACTGGAGAGGCGGGTGGTGGTGGTGATGGGGTTGGGGGAGGCAGGGATACACAACTCCCGTCTGTACTGCGTGTCGCGCTGCACGGCACAACTCATACTCATCGACTTTGACCTCAACGACGATGAAAAAGAAGAGACAACGAGACTTACACGGAGCCCTGTGATGACGACGAGGTCGTCAGCGAGGAGGACGGTCAGTCAGATGAGTGTTGTGATGAAACAGCAGTGAGTCCACGGGAGGATGACAGCTGAGTAACTGAGTCAAGTTGACCACAGACTGCATTTTAATGAGGTGTAGGACCTGGAGGTTGTGAAGGTAATGACGAGAATGTTGTGAAGGTAATGACGAGGCTTTGTACCAAGAATGTGCCGGACTCTAGCGAGGATCTGTGATTGGTGAGATTGTGTTCGACCTCAGTGAATATTGTGCCTTTACAATACATCGTGGATAAATTGAGTGACAGAAAGCTGTGGTAGATGCCATCTCAGGTGTTGAGTATCAGAGGAATAAACAATTGCGTGAGAACTCACTTTTTTGTGGAAAAAGCAGTTCTTTTGTAGACTCCAAGGTCGGCTCATCCTCTTCCCTGGAACAACAAAGATGAAGGGACTGAGGTATGCTCGGGCTGTTAGGAGCCTCGACTAACCGATGGTCCGGCCTCAGTGCGTATGTACAACATAGAGTGTGTACATGATGCATGGTATTTGTGATGCATACAGTATGTACAATATGAATGATACACATGGTGTGGTGGTATTACAGTTTGCATGTACATATAGTGTGCAAGGTTTTATGGTATATAAAGTGTGTACGTCTTTACAGTTTGATTAGTATAAACAGGTTTTATACAATGTACAGTGTGTATGATACATATGATGTGTGTACGGCTGTACAATATGTTTGATCTATATGGTGTAAATGGTATTGTGTGGACAATGTAAATAGTATCTATTGTGTTTCTATGTATACATATGTATAATGTTTGTGCAATGCATGTATTGTGATTTCAGGGATTTTTACAGAGGCTAGAATATGAAAGCATACATGATGTGTATGGTATTACAGTGTGTGTACATAATGTGTAAAGTATGTGATATATATATATATGTATAATGAATCAATTAGACTGCTAATCTAGCATGGCCATAATATTATATCTTTCAAACTAAACCGTAAGAAATATTGGGTTCCTGGCAAGCAGTGCAGTATGTCACGTGTCACGTGATGTCACAGTACACCAGTACTGCGGACTTTGCTTGCCGCAAGCCTCTATCTATATACTATAGTACTATACTGTACCAGCAAGACCAAGTGACAATCACAGGAAAAGAGAGTACAGTGACCCTTCTCAACACGGTTCACCTCTCTCCCCCGATCCCCATATTGGCGACAACCTCATTCTTCCCTATCACTTACAGTTGAATCCCCCATTCTAAGGAAGCATTTTCTCTAACACAGATGGTGAAAAGGTCTACTTGTATACAGCATATACATGATGACAGGTTGTACGGAGTGTACGTGTATACAACTACAATCAGGACAAAAACCGTCAAGAAAATCAAGTCTTGGGTTAAGTTAACCCTAACACCTAAACCATACCCTAACCCCTACAGATAAAATAATTTAAATAATTAAAAGCAAGCGAGAGGGAATGACCATACGCTGCAATCGATTAGAGTTGTCGAACATAAATATTCAACCACGTGACCACCCTACTTTCGTTTTCTCCCTTGTAGTTTTACCGGTCTTTCTGCTCCGCGATCTTTCAGCCATTTGTATTACTGGCTCACTGCCACGTTGTGTATACACGATACAGGACAGGTTGTTCCAGGTATTTAGAGCCACTTGGTGACAAGAACACGACGAGTTACCTGTCAACATCAGCAGACGACAGGGGATCGAGACGAGGAGTTATTTCCTGTCTTGAGCACACGGCCGCCTGTTTGCAGGTTTTTAGTTCGCGTACACAACAGATCGGTGGTAACAGTTCACTGCCATTTATACGAAACCACGACTCTGACCCCTTAGAAAATCGACAACACCTGGCCCGACGTCTTCTACAGAGGCTGTCAACACCTGTAGGTGCCTCTTGCTCTCCAGGATTGGACAACACCTGTACAGCGTTGGTATCACACTTGACTTACAGTATGGTATATGTGTGTCACACTTGACTTATACTATGACATTTTGTATTTGATTTATGCTATGGTATGTCTAGTTTGCTTATTCTATGGCAAATATGTCTGCACTTGACTTTCACTTTGGTATAGCAATGCCATCGTGTAAGTGTCTTAACGTGTAGATATCGAAAGTAAGAAACAAAATTTCTGAAAACAGTTATCTTTCATTGTTCATCGTTTTTTTTTAATTGCAGGCTTCTGTGGTTAATGCCTGTTAACTAGGTTATGAAGGTATTAACTTTTATAAAATATAGTCGTGTTACTATGTTCTATAATCTAGACATATAAGTAAACAAATATCTCCCTGATCACCTGTTTACAAGAGTAATTTCCCCTGCTGTTTGCTGGTCTGTTGCTTGCAGTCCTCAGGCTGGAACACTTCAAGTGTCATCCCTACCCACCCACCATCCCCTTGTTGTTTGTTTGCAGTTTGTATCTCAAATGGGAACACCTATAGTGTCACCGCCACCCACTATTGTCAAGCAGTCGCTGTGGTGTTTACCTGCATTGCGTGTCTCAGGTGGAGCATCTCAAGATGGCGGCGTGTGAGGTGTGTCTGCGGACGGTTCCCAGAGTCGGCGGTGGAGCCGGTGTTGGCGTCCGTGTAACTGGTGTTCAATCGTCGTGTGAGGAAGTGACTGTGTGGCGCTTACATGCAAGTCTCGTGACGTTCGCAGCTTCCTCAGGGGCCTGCACAAAGTGAGTACTGTGTTATGGTTATTTGGTGCTGAGTGTCAACTGCAACTGTCTGGTGTTCAAATCCTTCACCACAGCAAAAGACGAGAGACTAATACGAGACACGTTTTTCTTGTCGCTCATGGTGTGCCACACAGCTGTTGTCACATAGGAACTTCTACGGTTGTCATGATTTCTCAAGTATGGATTCAAATGGCTCAAGGGCTGGTCAAGGCTGATTGTGTGCCAAGAGGGGTTGGGATGATATTGGTTGTTTGATTGCTGGTTGATTGGGTGTGACTGGAGTGATTTTTTACTTTGAAGTCGTGAGCTTGGGTCTACAGGATGTGGTCGTAGTCGAAGATGAAGTCTCTGCTCATAAAGTTTGATGTCAATTTATCTTTAATGCTGCATGGCTTTATTTATGTAAATGTGTTTATTCATTCATTAGTAGTCTTTACCTACATAACGGTTTGTTTTTGTTGATAGTCTGTAGTATTTCTTCATAACATCATATTAATATTTTTGCTGTTCAACGTGACCAGTTCTTTTGCATTGGTTTGTCATTATAGTTGGTTATGCTAGTGGTGATTCAGCGACAGGTCGCTATAATGGTTCTTAAGAGAAGTCACAAAGACAGGAGAGACTTGATTTCTGTTGTGAGTGAAGGATTTAGAATGTCAATCTTGTTATTGTGAGAAGGCAGCAATCAGGTGGAAAATTGTGCCGCGTGCTAAGAGTTGAGAAACGGAAAGACAAGCGACCTCAGGTGACCCTTCGCGGGCTGCGGCGTTAGCGAAGTATAGCTGATGGGCGGTGGTCGCTGAAAAAAATGGTGTCCGTTCGTCAGTGATGGAACAGCTTCAAATAGGGGTGGACCTTCCTTAGTCAGTGGGTCATCCAGGTGGGGCTGAGTTACTGTTACCGATGATAACCCTGTCAGGGCCTCGCTGTGGTACTTCTGCTGATGGTGCGACTGCGCTGGTCGAGTGGGTGATTGTATGACGTGTAGTCAGCAGGGTGGGTTCACAGGGTGTCTTTGTGGATACTTCAACTCCGTAGCGGTTGAACCCTTCTGTCAAGTGGTGAATGCTTAGCAATGGTGGGACCTTCAACCGCGGTGATGCCTCTCAGGAGTGGCGATCCTCTCAGTCAGTGATGAAGGCATGTCAACAGCGGTGGCTTCAGCTGAGTTAGTGACCTTGCTGTGAGTGATTTACGGCATTGTCAGCGCGAATGGTTGACCCTGTCAGCACACACGCGCGTGCCCTTCAGCAGGGTGCGATCACAAGGCTTCATGAAAGCTTTCAACAGCGGATGGCCTCAGCTGATATGCCTTCTGTCAGTGTAACGCTTCGCAGTGGTACCATTCGGGCAACGAGTGGATGAAGCAAGCCTGCAGTTCACAATGCTTACAAAGGAAGAGAATGATGTGGACTGTTCTACTTTAGAAGGTAGCGGTCAGCGCGAGAAGAGAGTTTTTTTGTAAAGTCGTAGTACTTGTCGGGTTGTGTGGTTAATCATTCTTCTATTTGGTATGTTGTGGTGTTTAATCAGTGCTAACAGGTGTGGCGCAAGGCGAGCTGAGATGAAGAAGTGCGGCAAGTGCAAGAAGGTGACGTACTGCTCACGTGACTGTCAACGTCAGCATTGGGCCGCTCACAAGAGCGCATGCGCGGTACTGTCGTTTGGTGTGGACAATCAGAGAGCAGCAGCTGCTGAAAGGTATAAGTCGGTTAATCAGCGCGGGCTTGAGTTGAATAGTATGCG